>NC_079159.1:3827800-4134700 GCF_947563725.1 Argiope bruennichi | reverse complement strand
ATCAAATTTTGAGCAAAATATATTCTGAGGAGGTCTGTCTGTCCGGCTGGTTGAATATGAATTAAAATAACTTCAGAACGAAGAAAGCTGGATAGATAAAATTTGGGACACAGATTTATCATCTATAGTGTTGATTTCTGTAAAATTTTTAGTCAAGTCCAACAAGGGGTTGGCCGTTTGTCTGTCTGTACTTTCAGAAACAAATAAACGCGGCAACTCAAAAACATAATGACTTAAATATATCAAATTTGGTACTGAATTTTATTCATCCGATTGCAGTTCCGCGTCAAATTTTGGTTTCAATCGGTTGGAGAAAAACGTGTCTAACACACAAATTCTGTTTTATTCGAGAATATGCGAAAAAGTTTTGGTTCCCGCTGGTTTCTGTAGCAAAATGTGCAATCGGTTCCTAAGTCAAACCGATTAATAGCGAAGCAGGATTATTAGTAGGTACCAGCAGGAGAAACAGGGGAGCTCCTATTTAGCAGGATGCAGCAGGAAATGAGGGTAGAAAAATAATCGAGATTATACATTTCAATCATTCGCTTGTTAACATATATAGATACTAGTGCTCATTAAATATGTGCCATATGGTTGTCAACGTAGTGAGAACGGAATGAGGGGTATTAGATATTCAGTACACTAATTTGGGTAGGACGCACGAAGAATAATATTTATTTTGGTCTTTAGAATTGCAGAAAGTTCAGCACTAGATTAAGTTTCCTCACTTTCATTTTTAAAATCGACTAATATTTTACCTTCCCCTACTTTAACATTACATATCATTGAGTATTAGCAAGAATGTCGTAATGCTATTAACATATATAGTATAAAGAAATTTCAACAAGATGTAAATGAATCTACTGTCAGGATATGATAATAATTATAAAAAAGAATCTAACATAGAAGCCTTGTAATCTTATTTATCGAATGTTTATATTTGTAACATATTAGTCATTTTTTACTTTCATCAGCCACAGTATTTTGGGTAGATCTTATTCCATTTGTTAAGCAAAATGTTAGTGGGTCGAATTTATTTTAGTTACATCAACCCTTTCTCATACAACAACGAGTCTGAATCACGCATCGAATGACTGTATTCTTAATTTTAAATTTACAATAAAACGGAGCATTTAAAATGCAAAAATCAGTTAAAACGCTTTAAAATCTCAAAAGCCCCTTATATTATTATAAGGGGAAATAAAAATAATAATAAATTTTCCAAATAAGAAGTATTATCTATTAAGGAAATAAAGCAAATTCGTATTCCGAGAGGTTAAAGTCTCATTTTTACGCAACACGAAGGCTATTTTGGGGCGGTTCTTCGTGTTCTGAATAGCAGTCAGATAAGGAGGACCAAGTCTGATTAGTTGTTGGAATAATCACGCACTATTATAACCAGTGTGATGAGAAATAGTTTATCTACTTTGTTATCAGAAATACCAAAAATTTTATCATTTTCAGAGCAAATGAAAATGCTATTATTATATATCTGTTTCCTAGAGAAATAGGCATTGAATAAAAATGCAGTACCTGAAAAAGTGGCCTCTGTGCAGATTTCCCCTTGTCGTCCGTGAAGGCACTGGCATTCTCCCTCCCGACACACAGAGAGCGGAGTTACAAGCTGACACTCGGAATCTTCATGGCATCTTCCACTCAAACCTGCAAGATGAAATTTATTTTTTAAAAAAATATCTGAATGTGATCGAAAGAGATTCTTGTTTAGTGAGGATCTTAAGTTTTCGACACAGAAAACAAACTTTCTTTTCTTCTTTGCAGATGGCTCTAAAGAGAAAAAGCTCAGCCACTACATTGGTAGCAAAAAATGGGGGAGGGGAGGTACCACAGTGATTATCTTAAAATTTTGCAACTGCTTCTATGTTTCACCGAGCTGCGGCCGCTTTCCCATTCTACGTGGCATCAGATGAATAGAAGGCTTAGTATTCAATAAAAAGTGGGAAAATAGGTATTATAAAGTTTTGGTATAAAAATTTTGTCTTCTAGTTTTGGTGGCATAGAAATGAGTTCACAGAACTCCGCCTTATCACGCTTTTTTGTTTTCCGGCCTGCCCCTACGCCGCATTAGATTACTATTGAACCGAATTACCGAAATAGAACTATTTTTTTGGTCTTTTACCTTACCGAGAGAAAATATTAGAAACGTCAAAAAAAATTGATGTCACGATTTTGACGACTCTATGCTTTAGTCCAGAAAACGCGTTTTTGGAATTCTATCACTTTGTCCGTGAATGCGATTATTCAAACATGCCTTGTTAGATGGATGAGATCTAGTATGCGGTTTTTATCAAATATTTCTTTTGTTAAATTTTGAACGAAATATATTCTCAAAAAATTTTATCTGTTTGGCCGAGTGCAAGTGAATGTGATAGCTACAAAATGGAGACATAAATTTTGCTATCTAGTGCTTCTAAAGGGCAGATGAGCACCAAATTTTGAACGAAATTCACTAACGGGTTGACCATCTGCATCTCTGCAAATGCTTGCTTGAAAGTAAAATCAATATTTTATTCGTAATATCTCGATAGATGAATTTTGATATGTGATCTTGTTTGTGCATTCGTTCTGTGCCACATTTCAATTTTAACCGGTAGAAAAATAAGACGTCTAAAATACATATTCAATTTTTCTTCATCATACTACGAAACACAAAAGGTTCATGTGCGGAATTCTGAAAATGGAAATTTGAGCAGTCGTGGCGTCATGACCTTACTGAAGATCCACCATTTTTATACTGTTGGGAAGGGGAAACACCTGTATGAGGGTGTATGCGAGAAAGTTTCGGAGACATCATTCCCATTGGTTAGCTTGTTAAAACCAATTTTTCAGACAGTACTTCCAGATGTTACTGACCTGGTGCACACTTTCCATTGGGATCTGTTCCCAGCGGGCATTCACACTTGCCGTAGATACCAGGCACGATGAACTGGCAGCGACTGTTGGGATCTGACATCTCACAGTGTTCTTGATTGACGCAGTACTGGCCGACGGGTGCAGCTGCAAAAACAACACAGTGAATGCATGTTACTGTTCATAAAGATTAACTAAAGAATTAAAAATAAGTACCAGATTGCTTTATTCTATGTAATCACGATTTTTAAAGATGAAATGGTATTGCTCTTATTTTTCTTTTTACTATTTTGTTGAAAAATATGTCTGTAGCAAATGTTCATGAGGTAAATCATTTCAGAAATGAAAATTTTCAAAGGAAAATTTTGAATTGCATTTGTTACGATGTCATTAGAGTGAATTATGATCAGAGTTATTTTTGTTCAATGTCAAATAATACGAGACGATATTTGATGTCCTTACACAGATTAAGAAATCTCCACCGCTCCCGAGTATCCGGCTTAAAGCGCCGGATAACAAAAAAGCCAGATAGGCCGAACTCATTTCTATGCCCAACAATATCAGATTTTATACCAAACGTATTAAGTAATACGCATTTTCTCACTTCTTATTGAGTACTAAGACCTCAATTCATCTCAAGCCACGTAGAATGTAACGCGGCCGTGGCCCGGTGAATCATAGAAGCAGTTGCCGGTAACGTGTCGAGTTAAAATAGAAGGTTCTGTACTGGTAGCTTATATATGTTTATATACTGCACTGCACGCTTCAAGAATTTATTAGAGAAAAAGTTAAGTTAAAGGATACAAACTGTTCACATTTTAACATAAATTCGGTAAATCCCAACTTAAATGCAGGAAACATAAACAAAACATTAACGTAAATCGTAAAAAATTCTTAAGGAAATGGACTCAAACTGATTTTATTTTTCACCGATAAATGATGACACAGATATGAAAAGGTAACCCTAAGATAAGAGTCAAAACTTGCAGTTTTTAGGTTTTGAAAAAGTCCTTAATAGATGACTGCTTCTACAATGCCTTGCCTTCCTCATTTAATTACGATAAAACAAAACTAGGTCGAAAAATACGGGGGCCGGATAGTCACGATACGGATTCTTTGGAGTGTACTGTAATTCCAATTTACATCAACGCTGTTTATGTTATATAATGTAAATTACTTAACATAAACAATAATACTGCATTAGAAACCTAACTTTCAGGTAGAAGTCTATTACAGAGTAGTAGCTTCCATAGAAGAAAGAAGAAAGGTTAAGTGCAACTGGACAATAAAGTTTTTTTTTCTTTTATGTCAAGCATTTTTTTCTCTTCCCAACCTAAAAGAAAGAGTTGTAGTTCTTTTCTTGTTCCGAAACTCTGCCAAAAAGATATAAAACTTTTTATTCTACTTTTTCGAACAGAGTAACAAAGAATAAAAAATATGGGTCTTATATATAAACTTTTAACTCAAAATTCTTATGAAATTTTGGTACTTTCTCTTATTTTTATTGTATAAATATTATCGTACATTTTAGTATCAACGCCACGGAAGTAATTCCTTAAAATTTCACAGAAGAATGTAGTCTACATATTTTAAATTATGACTGATATGCTGTTTATTGATTCTAATGGGCGATGGAACTCGCAAATACTTTTGTTTTAAAATCATAAATAATTTAATGTATCGTTTTAATGACCTTTTTCCCTTGTCCATCTGAGTATCTAATAATTTATGGGACATCATCATGGCAAGTTAAGTTGGATAATGATTATAATTTTGTATAAAGTGAGATAGAACTGTCTAATTCTGATCCGTTGTTTCACCGAAAAAAATAGTGAAAGATCATAAACGGATGAAAAAAATTTCTTATCTCGGGAGACGGATTGTGCGTTTTGTAAACACAGAATAAAACCGGAATAATTTGTTGAGGCAGTTTTTACAAATGCACAAATAAAAATAAGAGAAGCGGTTAGATGTACTTCAAACAGGCAGCACAGAAAGTAAAAGCGATTTTTGACTACATCCTTGAAAAAAAAGAGAAGGTTCAAAAGTTAATGAAATTTAAAATCACTAGAGATATTAAGTTGAAGCGATAATTCTAATCAATTGTTTAAATTTGTTAAAACCATCGCCTCTTCATTTATCAATTAATTGTATTTTCTTTCAGAAGCCATCTGCAATGCGTCAAATCTACAGGGTGGCCGGAAAAACACTTTACCTGCTTAATAGGCTCTACAGCTAAAACGAATAAACGAAATGAAACCACATTTCATATACAGAATGTAGAAGACATGGGAAGATAAATTCCGCAGAAAAAAAAATTAGTATTAAAAGTTGCCGATAGGGGAACATTGGCGCTTTTGTCAGGTACGAACGTGGAAATTTGCATATCGAGATTTTGTAAAATTCTAGTGCGAGCGTGACAGCAGCACCATACATTCCTTGTAACAAGGGAAGAGCAAACGATGTGTTAGCAGTTCGTTCTTGACTATTGATGTGTTCTTGACTGGTGTTCGTGATTGACTGTTGATGCGTGCTTAATAGAGGCCCTACCTTACCTCAGCAAGCTTTACTAGTAAAACTGTTCTACACTAGACTATGTAACGCCGTGGCTGCTCTTAAGCAAACAAGCATTCATTGAAACAGAACATAAGACAGGCTGTTAAGAACATCGAAACTGACAGTTTACACGCATCTGAGGAGAACGTCATACACCGTATGAAATATGTTGTACACAGGGACACAGAATATAGAAAATGTTGCATGGCGTCCAGGAGACTTTAATATTGATGAATGAAAGATCATTTTCTGTGAGTTTCATTCATTCATTCATAATTGTACTCCCACAGCGCCAGTATTTCCCCTACAAGCAGATTTTAGTACTATTTCTTTCTTTCTTTCTTTCTTTTTTTTTTTTTTGAATTTATCTTTTCATGTTTTCCACAGTCTATATATAAAATGTGGTTTCATTTCATTCCTTCGTTATAGATGCAGATGCCGCCAAACAGGAAAAATTATTTTATGGTCACCCTGTATTTCAATAATTGTTGCTCAATAGCTTCTAGAAATCACGGATCTGAAACGTTTCAAGAAAAAATTAACTTCATTTGAAACACTTAAGTCCAAATGGAGTTTGTGTTTCTTGGGATATTATTATTCTTGTTGATGCAGCGTTCTTCTTGAAGAAAAATGCATTTTTTGAGATGGGAAGAAAGAAATGATTCTAGATACTCACGAGGAAGGCACTTGTCCATCCTGAGGGGAAGGAAGTTCTCTTTGCATTGGCACACTTTGTTTTCGGAGCACCTACTGTTGGCTACTTTCACTTGGCATTGGCCGTCTACCTCGCAACTGTAACCCAGGAGACTCGCTGCAAGGAAAAATACAATGGATAAAATATTGTTTTTTTTTAAATTCCATAACAATATAACTCTTATTTTGGAATAAGATTCATAAATTACTTGTGTTCAGTTGCTTTATAATATTTCGTCTGCTTTATAATATTTCGAAATAACATTTTTTTTTTCTTTTTATGTATAAAAAGATGAATTTATAAAAGACGATTTTACAACTTAATACGAGGCGTATTCGGAAAGTAAGAACAGTTTCTTTGTACCGCCGCCGCAACTCTGCGGTCGGCGTTCCGCGCATGTGCACTAGTCTTCCTTGTTCACTGGCTCTTAACTGATGCCATTTTGGTTGCTGTATGTTGTGTTTTCTGTTTGCTGCGCACATTTAAAATGTTTTAAGACAGTTACTGATCCCGTCGACAGTGAGATTCTTGCTGTCATTCGATTTTTGAATGCAAGGAATGTAAACCAGCTGTAATCTGTCGTCAAGTCAAAGATGTTGACGGTGAAGGCACGCTGAGGGATGGAATGGAGAGAAAGTGGGTTAGAATGTTTAATGAAGATCGAACAAATATCTACGATGAGGCTCGGAGTGGTCGGCCCTCTGTTATCAACGATGATCTAGTAAGGAAAGTGGATGAAAACAATCCATGAGAATAGACGTTTCACAATGACGATACTTTCAGACGAATTTCCGCAAATTTCACGTACTGTTTTGTACGAAATTGTTACAGAACGCTTAGGTTATCACGAAGTGTGTTCTCGATGGATTGGCGGTTAAGTTCCTATGAAGAAGGCATAGAAAAGTTGGCAACCCTCTACGACAAGTGTTTGAACACTGGCGAAAATTGTTGAAAAATAGTTTAAGCCAATGGTACAGTTGTCTGTTTCACGTTAAAATAAAATTGGTTTGAAAAAATTACTAGTCTTTTTTTTTCTTTCAAAATGGTTCTTATTTTCCGAATACGCCTCATATTATGAACTGCATTATACTGGGGTTAGTTAAAAATTGTTATGCTTTTGCTTGATATGCTTTTTTTCTTAAATATATCCCTTTTTAAGGTAATGCTATTAAAATTTAAAAATCATAAAAATATCACAATTTTGGCGTTTGCCTAGACAAATGGCGGCCAGATACATCTAAGAATACCATTGGCATGTGATTATCACTTTCTTTTATGTCTCTTTATATATAATTATTTTTTCAATCCAACAGTTTTAGGTAAAGGGCATCATAGATGGACAAGAAATCGTAAAGAAAACTCCGCCGAGTCATAAAAACATACGTCAATCTGGAATGATCGGGCCATCTCAGATATCAATATGCACAGTGTGAGTCACCCCACCCTAGAACCCTCATTATGAGGCATATTCTAACATCGGCGGCGGGACTTGTTAATGATTCCATTACTAATTCTTTACAACCTGGAAAACTAAGATCCTTTTCACTTACACAGTAACTTATTATCCTTGATCTGGAGTCGCTTTAATTCCCCGCGATAATAAGGAATGACACTTTCCCTAATTGTATAAAATTATAATAAAAATTCAGTTTCTTTACTCTCATACTCAAAATTTTAAAATATCCGTTTTGTTGCTTAATTTTGTTCAGACGAACAAACTATATGCAAAAGAAATCTCTTCCTGCAAATATAAATCAATATTTAAGAAACCATTAAAAGAGTTGAAAAATATTATTTATTTTGAACTTATTCTTAAAATTTAAAAACCATTATTTGATCAGTTTATGAAAACATCAAACTCAGCTTTCCACCGTTATACTTCTGTCTTCAAGTAATACAATACATAATTTCTCTTGCTCTTGATGACCATCATATATCAAAATATTTCAAAAAAAAAAAATTGCATATAGCAAGAGTTTCGATATGGATATAATTTTCATATTTAGTCTTAATTGTATTTTAAGAGTCAATCAGAAATTTATAATCCTATATTTATTATAAATTGCAGTGCGAAAAAAATTTATAATGTGTACTTATTAAGTCGTTTATCTTTGAGATTCGCATGTCTCGATAATTGCAGATTGGGAATTTTTGGTACAGTCCTTGTAATATAAAATTTAGTGAAAAATTACTCCCCTCCCCCCAAGTTTTCTCTAGAAGAATAAGTCAGTTGTCAATTTTTATTCATTTCAACTTCTTCCCGTGCTTCCTCTACTTTATTTGTCCCAAGCATTTCTGTTAACTCATTACGCTCATTACTTTTCCGTAAATGTTGCTTTCTTGCAAATACACTAGCCGGACAGAGAAACCTTCCACAAAGAAAGGAAATGGCCGATAAAGTTTTGAAGAATCTAGGTTTGAGACAACAAACCTCGCAAGCAAGCGGAGTTATTGGCCTTGAAATGGTAAGGCAGGCAGGTGCACACGCCTCTCCGACTGTCGCAGTGGCTGTACTGTATGGTGTCGGAACACTCGCTGGACGTGCGGCAAGAATCACCCAATCCTAAAAAGAGATAAAAAAAGAAAATGATATCGTAATATTTCTGTAGAGAAACTTAAGCTCAGTGTCCTTATTTGAGGACAGTTACATTCTCACTTCTGTGGCTAAACTGTTCATTTTTTGCTTTATCTTATATCAATGAATCAGAAAATACAAACTTATCATGGTGCAATAGCTAATTCTTAAGTTCCAGTTTTAAAAATGGTGTTGGTTATACTACAATTCTGAAGTAACATCAGATTACACCAAACTTGCAAAAGCAGAAAAAAAAAAGCCGAATTTTTAATAGATAAATTATATTATTGGGTATTTTAAAGACATTTTTTAAAAATTATTAATATCACTTTTATCCATTAAGTTGCATGTTACATTGTTGTAATCATTGCCAGCGGGTAGCTCGTCTTCCCCGTGATGCAACCGTATCGGGTTCGAGTCCTGGTTCGGGCATGGCTGTTCTTTACCCTGTGTTCTATCTGTAAGGTATGTGAAAGACCCCCTGTAAAAAGGGGTTGTACATGTGAGTGTCATCTTCATACGAGCTCGAAGTCAGACTTCTGCTCTCGGGTACTCAGGGGCCTTTACCCTCAGGAGCTACAGCGCAAACTCGGATTAAAACCACTGACTTCGTCAGAGGGTTTGTCTCTGACAAGTGCCATCAGTAACAACAACAGCATCATAATCATTGACCATGTATTGAAAAGTAACATCCTTGTACAGAAGCATGCGGGTATAAAGGCTTACTTCCATTTTGTGTGCGTGTTCTTCCTTCTGTACTGAGCTGAAAACAGGGCTCATTTTGGAGCCGCATCTCCTCTTTCTTTTGATAGATTTGGTACAAAATTTAAGTCTTACGATTTTGGTGTAAGATCGAGTGCTGGATTTCATACATCAGTACGTCAAGTTAAAGAATTATTATATTTGCATATAAACGGACCAATGGAAATACAAATATAATTCCAAAAACAACCTTCTCGAATTCAGAGGAGTTTAAAAGTTCATTCAAATGAAGTGGTCGAAATGTTTTGACATTTACATTAATTTGTTGATGCGCATTTCGTTTAAAGAAAAAGAATGAAAGTAAATGTTAGTTTAATTTTTTTTTAAATACAGCGCTTTTTTATAAATTTGAATACAAGATAGGTTTGTTAATATTATCAAAATGAGTTATTCCACAGTATAAATTCTATTTTAAAATAAATGAACAGCCACCACTGACACATTTATAAAAAATACTATTTTTTCTCTCATTAAAAGTTTTTAATTTCGGAAAAATGTAAATTATTTTTAAAAAGCTATATTTATTTTATGTGCTTTCGTTAAAAAATATATTTGAAGTCAAATAATAATAATAAAATTTCTGACATTTCTTTGTAATCTAAGATATTTCATTTTCCTTTTTTTTTTATTAAAAATGCAAGGATAGCTCAAATTTTTGAATCATAACTCCCTAGAAATTTAGTAAATGTATAAATCTCTACATTTCGGTAAAAAAAAACACCATTAATTGATGTCAATAATTATGATCTATTTCAAAAGCCTTCATATATTTGCATGATAACTGTTGTAACAAAAACAATTTTAAAAATTAAATTGCGTAAATGCCATTTCAATTGACATGGATTTAAAGAAATAAATGAGGGAAGAGTGTTGCATATTTTACCGCTTTTGACCACAAAACAAAATGTGAAAGTTTTTCTGTTCAATATAAAGATGAACCCCAAATGAGTTCAACTTGCTGCTATATTGAAGAAATGGACACTTTGACGAATAAATATATTTCTCTGATAAATGGAAGAAAAAGGTACTATTCTGACAAAACTGCTATTGAAATATTTGTCCTGATCGGATGAAGTGCGAAATTTAAAAAAAATTAAAATACTCAAATGCTTCTAGAGGAGACTAAATTATAACTGAATATCAAAAGGAACTTTGAAAAAGTCACGAATAAAAAAAATAAATTACTCACTTAGAGACTGTCTTATGTCATTACGGCTGTAAAAGTCTCTGCTGGTTGCCGTGGACACCACCTACAGAATGAAATTATTTTAATATACATAAAAGTCATCAAAATTGCAGTAACAGTTTTAATTTATTAAATTGGATGTTACTTAGATTATCAGGAGGTAATTATAATCAAGCATAGCTTAATTCAAACATGCATAATGAATTTCAAAAGAATATTTATAATATCTCATCACGAAATAAAAAAATATTGAGAAGAAATTTTGACAGATGGAGCCAAAGTAGTATTATTCATATTATTTTCATTCAGTATTAATATATTATTTAGCTTATCTCGCTATTGATTCTGTAATAAAAACTTTGTTTACGAAATAAGTTCGTTCCCAAAAGTGTTTCATCAGCCAAAATCATTTTCATACAAAAATTAATATGAGATGGATTGATCCTAAAGATTGTTTATTAAACTTTTTTAAGAACACACTTGTAATAAAAATAAAAGAAAAATAATTTATCTCCATTGAAGACAAATACAGGTCTAATCAATTCAAATATAAATAATAATTTTATTCAGTATTTCCTAATATGTACTTACTAAAGTTGATGGTCTAATCGGAAAGCAACCAAAAAATAAAATTGATAATTTGAAAGGAGTTTCTTTCTTCCTTTCTTTTTTAAGAAACATTCGGTATACAAAAACAGGTCCAACCGTGCCTGAAAAATGTATCTTCTTTTTTTTTCTAGTATCATTTTGTTACTGGAGTACTTATGGCTTCCATTTACAATGGATCGCTTGTTCGTGATTCTAAGCACATTCTATAGCCTCCTAAATATTTTTTTTGTGTGTGGAAAAGGCAACTGTTCGTGATTCGAGGCAGAATTTGACTGTAGAAGTAAAATTCACTTGAAATAAATATATTAAAGCAATAAGAGCTATATCACGATCGAAACATTTTATTCTCTATGCCTATAGCAAGTATTTATATTTTTATTCCTGTATTTACAAGCAACTATATCTGTCTACCATCGCACTGTGACATAGCGATGAGGGCAAGGGGGATGAAGATTTCCTACGTGCCAATCTTAATGGTTGTCTTGAAAACAAAAAGATATTAATATATTATATTTATTTCGCTTTAAAGAGTCAGATTTGACTTTTACACTTGTTATGCAATTGGCCTCGCAGTAATGGGGAACACAGTATGGTGGGACGAGTAGCCAGAGGTCAGTGCAAAATGTGTCATTTTATTGATTTATTTCATGCCTCATTTCCTTCTATTCATTGTTTTAAAATTTGAATCTTCAATATTTCAGAAGTGATTTACATTTTTATTTAAGATGGAAAATGAGACACAGTTGCAAATAGCAAATTTAAATGTCTTTTTCCCCATGTTTGATTTTTCTTTACTTTCACGTTTTAATCCTTCGCACTCGGAAAAGTAATTTGATGCATAATTATTTACTGGAAACAAGGATTGGTTTATTACTCCGAAAAATAAATATATGTAACCATTTTTTTTTCGAAAAATTAATCTACATCATTGTACCATTTTGTAGGTATTTTTAACAATCAGAAATAAAAAATAAATTAACCAAACATCAAAATGCTGCACAATCTAGAATGGTGCCTGTGAGGAGACATCCGAGTGTAAAGGATTAGAAATACTGAGGCGTTTTTTTTTCCTATTGAGGAAGGAGTTCCCTCCCATATTTTTTGTACACGTATATAATAAAACTGTACACGCAGTAAGCATTCATTTCAGTTTTTTTGAATGTACAAGATAACATCCATAGGAAGGCAACCAAGATATGGAGATGAGAAGCTTCCGATATGGTAGTTAGTTCTTGGTGGGCGTATGAAGAACGTTAGGTGGGTGTATGAAGAACGTTACCTACTACGGGTTGTACCGGGGCCAATAATGGCCTTTTTTAGTCAACCCTAGTTCTCGAATCCTTGCTATTGCTGCTACCAGATCAATTAAATAATACACTTTCGGTCAGGACAGTAAAGATATAAGATATTGCTTGCCAACGGATCCTACCTTCTGCGTTAGGATGGGTTTCATTCTGAAAAATAGGGACGAGAGGGAAGAGGAAAGGAGATGTTTACATTTAAAAATAAAGTAAATTTCAGAAATGCACCCCTTAATAGGAGAGAGAATCTTCGAAAAGTGGCCGTCGCAGATACTGAAAACGAACAGCGTCATCCATTTCTTTCTTTTTTTCATTAAGAGTTGCAGTAAATATTTGTATTAAAGTGTGTCATTTAAATACAGCTTTGTGTAACATTACATAAATTTTCAAATAAAATTTTAATCAAAAATACTCAGATTTGAAAAAAAGGAATTAAAAAGTTTAAATTTCAACTAAATATGCAAATTAAAATATTTGTCAGTGCAATTTTATTTGAATGTTAAACTTGAGCATAGTCAAAAACTAAGAAAAAATGTGAAGAAGATATGGTGTCCTTTCAATTACCTGTCACAATCAAGATGTTCTTCAAATATATTTGTTATGTTCGCGGGTTTTTTTTTTTTTTTGTGTGTGTGTGTGTGTATGTGTGTGTGTGTGTGTGTGTGTGCTCACATTCTTATCTTTATTATCTAGTTTGAGGCAGACTTTTTTCTGTGGTTCAGAAATTTTCTGATCTGAAAGGTTATTCGAAAAACTGCAGTACCGATAGTAAATGCTTGCTGTCTAATCTGTCTCTCAACCATTGCCTGAAGAACCCAATAAAAGATACAAGCTAAAAAATTTTAATTAATATAATTAAAATTCAAACTCAAAAGTAATTAGCATAACAAGAGTCCTAAATGGAACAGACGATCAGCAAACACAGTTCATGATTTTCTTCATATATAAAAGAAATGAATGTGGTCTTCACATTCCTTACAGCTTGCGCAGGGGACATTGACAAAATACGACGACGATTATTGTATCGATCGCCGCATATTTCTTCAAGCTAAAATTTCAATTTAGTCTTTCAAAACATTTGCAAGGGGATTTCCTATAATTCAGAGTCTTCTAATTTAAGGGAAGTTCCACACCCTTCAGTTGAGTGATATAGTTCTTAGCCTCCGGTCTTCTCCTATTAAATTACCTTTTCCAAATTGTCTACCTGTCAGTACTTTTTTATTTTGATTTTCGGAGTTCAGTTTGTTGAACTTCGAGTTAGTGACTAGTTAAATACAAATTCGAAGGCGACTAGTGATTGACGTAGGTATGTGAATCTGAAGCGCATTAAATCTGATACAGTTAAAACCGGCTGCTGTCAGTTTATTTGAGAATGTATGTTTTAGAATGAAAAAGAAAGTACGATTAATGAAATAAATAAATAAATAAGCATAAAATGATAGGCTTAAGAAAATAATTTGAAATGATTTATAAAAACTTTTAAGCATTATTTCAAATGAATAATATAAGATATTTCTCAGAAAAAGGGTTTTCAGTTCATTCTGTTTTGTTTCAGTTAAAAAAATATTTTGCAGAAAAGAAATATTTTCTTATTCATGTAATCCTTATACCATTATATATATATATATATATTAAATCATGAATATTGTAATTTAATATTGCAAAATTAATTTCTTGTTTTCAAAAAATTGAATTTTAGATTTTTCTGACTTCAAGAATCCAAATGAATGAAAATCTTATTAAATATTTAATGCCGAAATTAATAAAATTATTATTAAAAATTAAACGCAGAATATTTTTTACCCGGCACAATTTTTATTGAATACAAATAAGTCAAGCTCTTTGGGAAACTTTTAGAACAAAGTAACAAGAAATTCTGACATTTGATAACGTTGCAATATACACTGATTTCCGAACAAACAAAAGTGCAAAGTTGACTGAAACAATATAAATATATGGAATGCACAATAAAAATCAAATTAACCATTAAATCCATCCATTACTTCAAAATTTAATAAAAGCTGCTTAGTTATTCATTAAACAGCAAATTATTTGTAGCAAAACCCGAACTTTTTTTTAACCTTTTACAAAACACAACCACAATGTTTTAATCCACAATGTTGTGTTACTTTATAGTCCAAACAAATGTCTGGAGACTGTAACTGTGTGGTAGCAACCGACGAATAATTAATTTCTAATGAATTAATGGGTCTCATTAATTCGTTAGTAAAACTCAATACGCAGGAGGATACATTTTCTTTTGCGTTTTTAGCAACAACAAAGAAAACACAGGATATTATAAAAACTTTTCATTGATGTGCTACTTTCTTGAGTTGCTATAATTCGCATTCTACAATTTGCCCGTGTTTCTTTACAACTAATTACCGACATCCGATTGTTGAGGGTAAAATCTTTACATTCGGTCACCTCAGCGCATGGGTGCTATGTATGTCCAGCAAAACAAGACCTTACTGTATATTTTTCACATCACAAACTGTACGAATTGTAACATAACGCAACGTAAAAAATAGGTACAGCTGGAACATGATTATAAAAGATGTTTCTTTGTTCCCATCCCTTGTAGTGGAATTTACATTTGCAGTCTTCAGTAGAAGTCCGTTACTGCCCAACATATGACATGCGAAAGTCATTTTCGGATCCGAATTTTACGGTGTTGTTTTTCCAATCTCGTTCCATGATCTCAATGAAAGTAAACAAACCGATGATTCGAACCCGACCTTTTTGCGAGTTTTGTGGTTGGCAACAATCGCAATGCAAATCGAGCGACTATTTTAATGTCGGCTCGTGTCGTAGTTTTGGGAGAAGAGAAGGATATGGAATATGGAAAATGTAAAATGTGTTTAGCTCTAAGAGGGAGAGCGTCGACTGTTTGGCGATGCAACTGTATGTTGCTTCAACATTTTAACTATGCCGATTAGTGATTTTAGACGGTTCGAATCTGAGGTCTGGTAATATTGATTTAAGTTTTTATTATTTAACTTATTATTTTGATTGCTCCAGTGACGAGCACATTGACTTTATTCTTGATTTTTAATAAAAGTCATTTTTTAAGAAACTGCTTTCATCTTTATGCCTTCTTGACACAAAAATTTCACTTCTTGCTTTACTAAAGTATAACAGAGTTGATTATGGGCCTAGAAGGATAACAGTTGGTTATGGGCCCAGAAGTTTAACATTTTGGTTATGGGCCCAGAAGTTTAACAATCGGAATGGCATATATTTCCGATTATGTGCTCACATTTGTCCTCAAACTTCAAGCTTACTTTTGCATATGGAGTAATTAAAATTCCCTATTTTTAAAACGGTATTTTGTCTTATCCTTATTATAAAATGCGGATCTTGCGAATGATTTAATTAGATACATGCAGCCCGGAGAATAAAATGAATTTTTCTTTTAGCTATGTCGTCATACGTTTTTGGCAAACATAAACGATCCCCGGATGCCGGGATATCCTGGTTGGGAGGGCGATGGATTCACATCTTGTGGGTTGTGAGTTCGTAACCCGCCAGCCGTAGACTCTCTGTGTACATGGTGGCTGGCGCACGCATAAATCTGTCGTAGCTGCAAAGTCCTCCAAGTCGAGACAATATCATTGGGGTGCTGGATCAGAGGTGATCGTTCTCTGATGCAGGTCTAAATTATGATATATGGATCAGTAAATGAAATGTATTAATGAAGTTCGCCTCGTGAAAAGGGCTGCAACGCGTGAGTAGCTAAGACGCATTCCTGGCCCTAGCTGGCGCTATTAAAACAAGAGATGCTAAAACTCATCTTAATATCGCCATCTATGACAAGTGCCGTAAGCATCAACAACAACAACGGTACCCGGGGCATGGTATCATACTTTTGTTCCTTCATCACATTTGGCTTTAAAAGCCAAATAGCAAATAAATGTTTTGACTTCATGGCATTCCCCAGGATTGCCCTGCTTTTTCTTGCCTCCCGATAGCTCAGTCACTGAATAGTGTGTTTATTTTAAGCAGTATTCAATAGATAATATTTTGTTCTAAAATAAATGATACGTCCGCTTACCATCCAAAGTGCACTGAAGAATAGGGACTGGATACCTGAGAATTTCATGGCTCTCACCTGTAAGAGAAAAAGAATAAATATTTAACTGTTTTATAATAAAGGAATTTCTTATAGTATAGTTTGAGAAACAAGCCATTTCTTTTTGAGCAAAAATGAATGTTTTACTTACAACACAAAATCTCAGTTGGCTTAAACTGTATTGATGTCAAAATGTCGCTCAGAAGTGCAAACTTGATTATGAAAAGTATTGTGTTGCTTTAATGTAATGAATGGTTTTTCATAGATTAGGTTCTTTTAAATATATATATATTTTCATATATTAACTGAATGATTACAACATAAGATTTGTAGCGACAAGACATGATGGTGTTATCTATAGATACGGATTTCATTTAGAACTTTTTAAAAAAATGTGTATGTGGGAGCTGCTAACAGATCTCATATCCTGTATGGAGCCATGTTGCGTCATTGATCACACGATACTTCCCCTAGACTAGAGTTGGGCTGTGAGACGGTAAGACGTACCTCTCACGCTCATGTCTCTTTTATGTTTTATGCTAATTTAGTAATGTTTTGTCCTTTGTCCTTTAATCTTAATAAATATATTTCATATATTAATGCTGGTCGTTGCCTTTCCCCACGTATATGACAGAAAACTTTTGACGAATTTCAGAAATATTTAATTATAAGAATAAGATGCGAAGGTTTTTATATTTATAAATATGAAAAACCTAATGAATCAATATACTAAGTGATCTATACTTATAAAAGCAAGTGTTTGTGTGTGTGTGCCTGCATGCATGTCTATGATATTCCGACACATTCATCGCACTCACATTCATGAAATTTTACTCTCAGACAATCGCAGTCGTGACTCAATGCACCGAATCAATCCCAATTCGAAACCCGAATATTAACATTTAAACAGAACATTTTTGACTTAATATTTTGTTTGGTTTTGGATGATTTTTCTCCCATACTTGCCTGTAATATAATTTTCAAACGGCTATTAAAAATTATGCACTTTTAACAGAACAAAACGATTATTGTTCAAAAGAAATGGTTTTGAAACAACTTTCATGTCTTTCATAATTTTGATATATATTTATGAAAAAATAACCCTTTTCCCGAAAGTTTGTAAGAATTTTAATTTAATATTTTGTATCGTTTTTAGAGTAAAACATAAATATACGATTCTAAATTCTGATCATTCTTTCCAAAATTGAGTCAAACAAATGCACACACATACACACAAATTGGCGCCTTTGGTGCCATTTATTGCGTTACTACATTTGGCGAACTCTCATCCAAGGGAAATTCCTATTTGGCGACGATATTTTGAGAAATAGTTTAATGGTTTAAGTAATTTTCCGCACGCATTTGCCCGTACTATCACTTCGGATTTGCGTAAAAGATTATTTATGCTCCATCAGATTTAACAATTGTCATTCTATTCAAATTTCTTTTGAACGTCTCACTCCATTTACTGAATCTAGAAGGGGAAAAAAATTCAAATCGCTAGTTTTCTAAAAAAATTTAAAAAGTAAAACAAAAATTTCTGAATCCCACATTTTAATTTTGAATGTTTCTTTATATTTTAAAATAAGAACTGTCGAAATATTTTTTTCCATTGATTTTTAATTCATTGTTTTCTTCATGAGTTTAAAAGTTTTTGTCGCTGTTTTCCGGAATTGGAGGGGGGAGGGGATTTCTTTCTTTCCTCGCATAGTCCAGAAAAACTATGTTCTCCTGTGTGAGAATATTCTACTCGCTTATTTTTTTATGTATTCTAAATTCTAATAAATGATCTGCAGCAAACATCTTAATTTCATTGTTTTTAAACATATCTTTCTGAAATATTTCTTTCATTTTCTGAATCGAAAATGGTATCAATATTGGGAAGAAAAAATAAACGCGGGAGATCATTGCTTTTTTCCCCCCATGCCACTTTCGTAATTTTATTTTACGTTATGATCTCGCTGAAATTCTTAACGTCATTAGCAACGTCGTGTGGTTCTGCTTTATTTTGTAATTGTATTTATTTTCCGATCATTTTGTTCAACGTGTTTCGAAAAACAGCGTATGGATATAATGTAAGCCATAAAAGGTAACTAAAGAACTTAGAATGCTAAGCTGGAAACAGCCTTCATTCTTCTGTAATAATAGCCTTCTATAGAACAATTACATTTCTACAATACGATTTGATTTATTAGGCTAAAGCCCGGGTTCGAATCTATACAAAGGTTATGGAAGACAGACTTCAAAATTTTGAACCACGATCAAATGACAAACAATACCATAATAACTTAACCATTTCCTTCTTTGAGTTAATTAGAAATGTGACAGACATACTAATTAAGCCAACAAGTTTTTACCCTATGTGTTGAAATTTCTATAATAGTGTTTCTTAACATATTGCTTGCCACATCAGTCATACGTTCATGACACTAATCTTCCGTGATAAAGTTATCTTTCAAATATGGTAGATACTTCAAAAGAAGATTTTCCTAGAAGAAAATTTTTATTAACTTCCTTCACACGCTATGCGATAATTTTTCTTCACTACCAATCCTATTTTCACACCCTTTTCTAATTAGCACTAATATTAATTCTGTATCATGACATTCATTGTAGGAACAAGTTGTTTATTTCTAAATTCACCAAAGTTGAATGAATTTTATTGCTATTTATGAAAATGGGCGTAGATTGGTACCTTTGGCGATAAATAAGAGTAGACACTGATTAATGTTTAACCCTTAACTGGGGAGGTGAAATTTTAGGACTTAACTGGGGAAGTGCGGTCTACGAGACCGCATTTCATTTACACTCAAATTACATTTTCTAATGAATTTATAAGTATGAAAAACTGCCAATATATTTTGCAGATATTTTTCTTGATATATAGATATGTTTTAGAAATTTTCCAAACTATATTATCATTGAAAAAAGTAAATGCGTTGGAAGATACATTTTCTTCTCAAATGACATGTTACAATAAATAATATTTTTGAAAAAGCGTATTACTTTTTACTCTTTAAATCATATTTATTTTTACAGTATATGAAGGTATATAGAAGACAATATAATATAAAATTCAACAATTATATGAAAAAAAAAAAATCACAATGGGAAAAATTGGCCCTTTTTTATCGGCTTGTGTGACTTTCATAGCACGGTTGTCTAGGGCATTTTAAATATGCAGGTTAAGAACTAGTATAAAAATCAAACTATAAATTCTGTATATATATATATATATATATATCTTGGTATATTAATATATTTTATAAATTTTTCAAAATACATTATCATTAGAAAAATTAATTATGTTTGAACATACATATCAAAATCAGTTGAATGCGAACTTTCATCGAAAAACTCTGTACAATTATCCTTATCACTAAAATCACTTTATTCTTCATTTAAAAGTGTCTGGAACATTGCTTCATAATAGGATCAGTAAACTGGATGATATTTCGAGGCCCAAGTTTTAGTGCCATCTGCTAAGTCTTGTTTATCACTGGGACACTAACAGTGAGATGCGGTCTTAGAGACCGCGCTCGAAGAAATAACTGAATTATTTTAAAAAGCATCCGCTGAAATCGGTTGAAAAAGTGCACGTGTATTCAAGGTCATAAAACAGTAAGCTACAGAGTCAATCCATTCAATTGAGCTAAAAATAAAATAGGGGTGATAGAAAGCACATAGACCGCACGTCCCCAGTTAAGGGTTAAGAGCAAAAAGGCGATTGTAAGAATAGTAGTTAAGCTAACAGAGACATTTTTTCATCAATTGTCAAACTTTCTATGAATATTTGAAAAATACAAAGGCTGTCGACGATTTTAAGAAATTATAGATACTTAAATTTTAAGATTATAGATAGTAGAATTTAAAATAATTAGAAATGTTTGAATATTTATATGACTAAAAATAAAACAGATGTAATAGAATTATTCGTTTGATATTTATCAAATATATAATTCCAGTATTAAATAAATACTTCCAACAATAAGTAACGTACACTATCCACTTTTAATAATTATTACTTTTAGAAAATCTAACCGTAATACTGGCAATTTTTAAGGTTCATCTGGAATAGTGAACTGTAGTTAAAGAAAGTTAGACTCCATCAAATAATGGAAACATTTCGACATTTCAAAATAAATTTTAAAAAATTACCTGTCTGAATTTTGATAAAAATGAAAGAGAGCTAAAGAAGAAAATGACATTTTCTCTCCGAAACTTAATACTGCGAATATGTTCTTCATAGAATAAAAATTTGAAAAGTGGATGGAGAGTCAAAAGAGAGACAGCGAGAAAGAAGAAAATAAACTCAAAGGAGTGTTAAAAAAACAACGACGCCATGAAAAATATCTGGTGTAAGATGTGAAACAACATCATAAAGTTTCTGAACATACACAATAAGAAATATATCTTTTGAAATGGTATTTTTCTAATAAATAAACTGTGAATAGCCTTATTATGGGGGGGGGATGGAAAACTGAATCTGAAGCATGCTTTGAAGTAAAACTTTTTCTCCACTTTTCTCCTGAATATTAGAATTGTGATTTTGCTTGCTCTTGAGTGAAATCTATTTTGGCACATTTTTCATTTAAAAATGCTGATTGGAAAAAGATTTCTGCCAAAGGAAAATTTGACTCATTTTATCCTTTTCCAGGATTCTGTACTAGTAAAAATTCATGTTACTTTGAAAGATAAAGACGGACACATATGTTTTAGATAAAATGAATTATACTCATTTTAATATTTTATAATGGAAACAATTCATAACATATCACAGAATAGCATTTTCACGTTGCAAACAATGTATTTCATCTTACATTTAACTCTACACTTCTTTACGTTCTTGTTATAATCTTATCATTCCTGCATAGGATGCCAAATTAAATTTACATCTATCATCAGACTGAGAATTGATGATATCAGAGAATCAGATAAATTAAACTTAATCTACTGAAGATAATAATCAGTTCTGCTATTGCACAGAAATTAAATTCCCAATGTTTTTATTATGATTTTCATTTTGCTCCTTACTATTCATTCCAAATTTATCTCTTTTTATTTATGTTGCCTTCAAATAGACGAAAAAATATTTATAATTTTTGTGTATCAATTAAGATTAATTGCATTTGTTTTTAATTGTCCTTTGACCTACTCAGATACGCCATGGTTCGATGTTTCTTCGTCTTTTGGCTTTCGAGAAAGGGTAAGAGTAGAAACTGGTGTTCTACGATAACTCTGCGACTCCCTTGGCTACCTATTATTATGGGAGCTGTCATTTTCAGACGAATCATAAATTAATGTATTTTTTTCTGGTTTCTTCCATATCTAAGTGCATAGTATTGCTAAATATCTTTCTCACTTTACAAATACACTCTAATGTACAACGAAAGTCAAAATAAAATTTAAAATTTTGTTCTTGGAGCTTTAGCTAAGGAAATCGAAGGCTTATATGAATAGAGGTATATTGATTGATATCTGGACAACTTAAATTTTTTATAATTAAGATAGTTGTCATGCCCCTATTCTCTAAGAAACTGTTCCACCAAACGGCCAAAAGGAGATGAAGGGAAGAGAGAGAAACAGTTGCGTGGGAGAAGTGTGGCTGATATCGGTAAGGGTGTGTGATGGTACGAGCTCCGATTGGAACTCCGAGAAATGAGCTTAAATTTGAAGTGAACTGTCTATATATAAATAGCCATCAATCATCTAATTCATAAAATACAATAAACTCTTTTTGCCAAGTAAAGTGTCATCACTTCTGTTGAAACACACGACAGTCAATTAACTTTCATTAATGAATAACTAAAGGATTTACGAACGATTCTAACTCACCCATCGGTGGGTTGCGACATGGATAAGTTGGAAATCACATGACTATAAAATGGGTAACTTATGTTACGATTTCATCACATAAATTCCTCCAAAAAAACATTCCCACTAAAATATCGACCCTTCTGTAACGTCATGATTGTAGTACTAACATCAACTCGAAAATTCAGTTTGGTTTTAAATCCTACCGCCAATTGACGAATTTCTTTTGCTGGAACCATGTTCTAGACAAGCCTATAGAGGAAATCCTGAATGAAAGGGGCTCATTTTGAAAATGTTTTTGTGGTAATAATCCAAAAACGTCATTTTCAATCCTCCTTTTTCATTTTGCTTTATGACTGGTAAGAAGTAGTTCTCTCCAATCGGCAATTTCCGTCACCAAAAACAGTCATCCCCAAATTCCCACCTTCATCTAATAGCCCTTCCCTAATCCTCCATCAGCAGTTTTTACGCCAACACGGCGTGATGTGGCGATTCGTTTCCAGAAGCACGTCCATTCGTTCGTTCCGCTGTTCGCACCGGAACATTACAGGGAGGAATTACAGAATGTTTGGCGAACGCATGGCTGGCCAAGACGATGGGATCTCTTCTTAAAACAAAACAATTGTGCTCTATTTAAAATGTCAGTTTAACTCCATTTTCCTCCGTGTTTAAGGATAATCGAGAGATTACATGCCCCAACCCAACAATTGCCGGCGAAGTGAACCGAGCATGTGACGAAAGGGAATTTCTCGAGCCTTTTGCTGTTTTTTGGACCCCTTATTTACAGCTTCTATTTTTGCTGCATTCTTTTGCTTAAAATTCTTTTGGCGGTTGCATAAATATTTCAGATGGTTTTACTATTTTTATTTATTTATTTATTCTCTACTTCTGTTTTCTTTTAAAATTCTCAGAGGAAATAAAAGTATGCTTCGATGTGCACGTACGAATATCACTGAATGTTTATATTATTAAAATGATAAATGGCTTGTTTAAAAATTTCACCTCAGTCCAACGTTTAAAATGAGTTAATATCATTAAAATTTCCTTACTTAAATTTGCTTCAAAGAGTCATTGATAAAATCGTTTTCTAATGAGTCAGAAGAAAGAAAATTGTTGAAATGCGTAGAAGATTTTTACCGCTGTTGATATTTGACCTTTATTTTGTCGTATCAACAATGATTGCCCTTTCTCAAATATTAGGTTAATGCTGCCCTCTTTCGCTTCCTGCTATCTTCCTTGCTGCAAAGCTTGAATTCAGCAATATAGTTGTTACTTATGGGCACTTGTCATAGATAAGTCCGCTAACGAAGTCAGCTATTTTAAACTGAGTTTTAAAGTCTATTGTTTCAGTAGCACCATCTAGGGACGAGAGTGTGTCTTACTTACTCATGCGTCACAGCCCTTTTTTTTACGGGGCGCCATTCACTCATCCACAAATCGTAATTTAGACCTGAATTAGAGAACGATCCCCTCTGATCCAATGCCTTTAATGGTAATGTCTCGATTTGGAGGACTTTGTGGTTGTGACAGATTTATACGTGCACCAACCATCTTGTACACGAAGAGTCTTCACCGGCTGGGTTCGAACTCACAACACAAGGATGCGAACTCAACTCCCTACCAACCAGGCTAGCTCATCCCCTCAGTATTGTTAAAGCATAAGAGTTTTGTCTGTTGATTGCAAAAATGAGTACATTTTAATTGCACAAAGATTTTTTTTAAAGCAAGATTTTTTTTACCCTATTTAATATCACAATATTTCACCCGTCTGTATGAAGAAATAACTTCTCCTGTTGTTATTGTATTTGAATTTAGAAAAACGAATGAAACAAAATAAATATTTACGAAGGAAGAAAAGGATCTTTATTTGTTCTGTCATCATTAAAACATATTGCGTACGGCGCTCTGTACGCTCCCAAAGCCCGCATATTTTTGAACGCTCTAGTAGCATGCTTGGCAAGCAATAGGATGTATATATGTACATTTTTAATTTGCCTTTGGTATTATATTTACATAAAGTATTCTCAAATATTGCTATATATCTTATACAGGTATTTATCGTATAAGAGTTTTTACATTTTAAAAAGCTGATTCCTTACAAATTAAAACACGAATTTTGGAATAACCAAATGTACAACAATAAAACACTTTATAAGGTACAGTAAACGATCTACCGACGCTCTGACTATACTGACCGATTGTTTCCACATGCTTGGAATGCCGACATTCAGTTATTTTGCTAATCATTTGCTATAAGAATGCTAAAGGCTTCGTTACCCTTGTAACGTAATAAAAATTATTTGCCTCTGGTTGGTTCTGCATCGATTCAGCCGAAAAAACATGAAAATGAGATATCTCATGACCCGGACACAACATTCGGCCTGCTAAAAACGTAAAATCTCTTGACCCGTACACAATGTGTAATAGCATAAAGAAGGAAAAAAATAATAATAAGACGATTAAAAATCGTAAACCTATTGTGAAAAGAATATTTAGTTTATTTGTATGTATCGATTTGTATTTTGAAAGCAATGTCAAACACAAGAAATCGTCATATCTTCCAGAATTAGCAGCTTTTTATCCTATATATTTTTAATTTGTGTTACTAAATTATTTAATCAATCCAAAATAATACATGTTCATTTTGTATCAAAATAAAAATTCTCAATATCAGTCAAATAAGTAAAAATAAAGGGGCTGTGATGGCCGAAGCTGACAGAAGCCTTTCTGCGAAAGTTCTAACCGCTCTAAAATTTTGCCACGCGACCATTATTGGAGTCACGACCCACAGTTTAAAAACCCCTAGCCTCGTGATTATTAAGACAGGAATGTCTTAAGATTCTTTTTTAAATGTACTGAACCTTTTCGATCAAGATGCATTTCTCGAAATCGTCTGTTGTTGCAGATGTCTGACCTGCAGGTCGGTATGGAATTATCATTTTCATGAGAGACACCGTTTCTCTTTGATACAACTGACCCTTTAATGAATAAAGGGATTGCGTATCCAGTCATTACTTTATTGGAGTCAGTCACGCCTATTTAGTTTCCAGGATTGTTTACAGGGAGGTATAAAGGGAGAGCGGTCATTCCACTCAAATTTTAAGGATAGAAAGAGCGTTAAAGAGGTGGTCCAGCTCTATTTGAGCTCGTGTAATATAAAATTTAATTAGTAACTGATCTCATCTTTTATTACCTTTCCTTTCCGACGTAAGAGTTCTCAGATACAAGGATGACTTGAGTTTAAGCCTTTCGTGACAGTTGTAATAAAAGCTTCATTTTTATACATTTGTTTATTTATCTTAATTTGCTTCGTGATTGTAAGCATACTTCCTGGTGTGCTAGAGGTCTGAAATTTTGTGTACTTATCTCGTACTGTTCTCGATAAAAATACAATATTTTAATATTTTTAGGACCGAATTTTCAAATTATTGATTATTTTAATAAAATTTTGGTTCTGTACAAATGGCACCATAAGAGAATGAATTTAAAAAAAAAAAAAACTGATTTTCAGATTTTGTAATATATATTATAATGTATTTTAAACTTTTAAAAATAATAAAATAGGAAATGATTTAAAAAAATAATTTTAGCATATCAATAAATGTGTATTTAAAAAATGAACTGTTAAAATTAAATTTGTTATTCTTAAAAGCAGTAGCAGCTCGTCTATTGGAGCACAGATCTTTTATAATAATATTGACTTTCTAATGCATTTATATAAAGAAGAATTTGAGGCGAATTTACTTAAAATCATTTATCAGACACATTCTGTAATTTTGATGTCTGTTTAGCATCTTTCAGAGGAACCTAAACAAAAGTAACATATATTTAAAGAATTTACGTTGGAACTGTCAACTGGGAAAAAATTGTTATCGAGTGCTTAAGGTTTTAGATTAATATCTCAATTTAAAGCAACACGGCGATTATGTCGATGAGCCGTAGAATTTCAAACTATAATTAAATTCGAGGATACATTTGAGCAGGCTGTTCACCAGTTTTATTTTCTAAGCTACATTAGAAAGAGAACATTTGACCCATGATAAAGGATGTTTTCTGGAATCGGATCTAAAACCGTGATTCTTTCAGCAGACCAAGACGGTCCCACTGTGCAAGGGATGGCAAAAAAGAGCCTCTACAGACGTAACGGGTCAATTCGATGCTAGACCAGGCATTCAGTGACTCTTCCTGTTTTCACTAACTTTTCAATTGTTTTTCTCAACATTTCTGTTGTGAACAGTTTAATCAAATATTCAATGGAGGGAAACATTACCGGTCTAATACACATTAAATAATTTTGACTTTCTTCTATAATGGGACAGATGTTCGAACGCGCGGCTGATTATTCTATCAGTAGTAAAATGTTGCCGAAGAAACTTCTATATACAGTGTCCAATGTGTGGAGGCGCTTCATCTTGCATAAAAGTAATTGATGCAAAACATTGGCGCTGTTGCATAAAACAAAAACACAACAAAATTTCCCAGCATGTTTTGGTACTTCCCTGTCTTTTGCGAAAATGTTCGAGTCGACATAGAGCTACAGCATTTTCTTTGTTTTCATAAAATAACTTCATGAGCAAAGCGCGAAATCATTGCTGATAAGAATGACATTTTCCCAGCTTTATCACTTTTATGCATCTCACAGTTGCGTCAAACCAAGGATTTATGCAAATTTTTGTGCTTAAAGTACGAAATTGCAATTATAATGACAGTTTTATTTTCTTCACTTATTTATTTTCTTTTTTTCATAGAAATTAGAAAGAAAAAATTCCATGCCTCATTTTTTTTTGGGGGGGGAGAGGATTATTTGTGTCGTTTCAGTATACTTTTTGTTGTACAGGCCAATCTATCGATGTTTCTGGAATTAGTCCCCCCCCCTCGTAATCCGTTTCCCCGTGTCTTGAATAGTATGTCCACCCATTTTGAAGCCTTTATACTGAGTAGTTCAATGTATAGAGAGCTTACAGTACGGGTGTTTTAATTTTGACCACCTTGTATATAAAACGCTACCGTACGTGGGACAGAATTTGCTCTTTATATTTATTACTGAATGGCAGCAGTCAAATATAAACGAATGTTTCAGATTGTTCCATTGAACGTTTCTACAGCTGCATTTAGTTCAACATTTCGCAAAATAATGGAGCTGTAATTATTGTAAGGAATCCTCTACAGTGGGTTTGCCATGTCCCCAAATCTCCATTCAATCAAAGGAAACAAGATGTAAAAGAAATCAAGAAAAAAAATTGTCACAAGAGTTTAATAGAGCAGAAAAAAAAAAAAAAAGACTAAACTGTCACCGAGTATGACTTACCTATGGCAATTAATGATTGTATCTTGCAAAGCAATTGTCTCACAAAAATAATGTTTGAATTATTTTGAAATTACAAAAAACAAAAAAACACCTATCTTTTGAATGATATCAGTTTCTTTTCTATAAATATTTTCTCTATTTTTAATATTATATTAACTTTCATTTAATGCACAATCTAACAAGATTTTTAGCGTTAGGATAGAATTCAAATTTATCTATTAATCGCATGCTTTTGTCAGTGTTAAAATTCACATACAAAATTACTTTTTTTTGCATTAAATCCGAAATCAAACTTTTATTTCCGCTTTTATTTCGCAATATATATTTTTTTAAATTTTATATATAGAGTACCATATAAATACTATATTCTGTAGTAAAATATAATATAAAGATTCATGTTCCTCTGTCATATCAAATAACAAGGTGACGTTTTTTCATAATATAAAATTTATATTAATCTTTTAAGGACATAAAAAGTAAATAAATTGAACCAACAAGTTGGTCGCCAAATTGGTCGCGACTATTATTTTTGATTCCTGAATTAAATTTCTGTCAATACTACTTATTTTTGAGCTGATGGTCCACATTTACATTCTCCTTTAATTAGTGACCGATCTCTTTTCTTTTTTAATCTCTCATTTGCGGTGTTAGACTTTCCAAATGCAGGTATTAGATAGGCTTAAGCTTCCCATTACAACAGCAATAAAACTTACGCGAGTCTTCTGTGAGTTTTTCTACTTAACCACTTTCTCCCGAGATTACTTATGAAACAAAACCGAGAACAGCCCCGAGGGGCGATTTTTGTTTGTAGAATCGGAAAGAAAGGAGGGGAAAGAAAGTGTGTTTCTAATCCTCCAGGAACTCGTTTTCGCCGTCAAGTGAAGTTTGTGTCAAGCGAAAGTGGTAATCCTGCCATTCAACCTGGCGGCGCAGATCCGCATTCGTGAGCAGAGTGCCGTGACAATCACCTCCGCTCACGAAACACATTGCAGAAGCTGTGATTTCTGCACACGAAGCGCTCACTCGAGTCCCATCTTCACTTAATTACGTTCATTCCGAAATGAATGGGTGCCATAAAGTTGGAACACGCAGAGATCATTGACATGAGTGTCTCCGCTTCCTCCTGGTCATTCGATATTTTCTAGCAATACAAATCCTCCTGCAGTGCCACATAGGGTTGTTGTTCTTCTTTGGGGTCTACATTCTAATGATCGAAATCCTAGAGCCGTGACCATTAAATTCTATTTATATGACTCATATGAAATTGGGGGTGTGGTACCGAGTCGCCTTTAACAATGTAATAAAAATTGTTTAATGCCACCGTTTTCTGCTCATAAAATTCAGTAACCACGAATAAAATGTTGTTGCTGCAATAGAATAAATAAGCTGCTGGTTAAAGACCTGCACAGAAAGGATATGGGACACAGACAATGTTGGTCCGATTAAGACTTGACTCGAAATCCAGGCCTGATTGCCAGACATTTGAATCGACTGGATGTATTATTTTCGATATTTCATCAAAAATGAGAGTCAAAATCTGTCTAATATTTTTAATTTTTTAAAAACCAAAGTCCACTTATGCCAGAAGAGAGTATGAAAAAAAGTTTTGATCCAAAATCAATTTCAATTATCCAGTTGCATTATTTGTTGAATATTTCCATAAATATCCATTGAAAATTTTTATCAAAATAAAATTATTCAAAATTAAAATACATATTGAGAAAATCGCGAGATATAATTTTTTCATATTTTTTGTGTGCAGATCGGAAATGTGACCAAATATACTATTTAGACCTCCTTTTATTTTCACAATTCTCAATAATTTTTCAAAAGAATAATATTAGAAACGAAACACATCGTAATTTTTATTTATTAAAAATGTGTGGCTGAAAATGAATTGGAAAAATTTCATATTTTAAGGACGAATTTTGGGGCACGAGAAGAATCGAAAATTCAAGCACGATTTCTTCGTACCTATGAGTCGAATGAAAAAGCAGAGATTTTCAACATTTCATACGAGAATAAGATTGATGATTAAACATTTTTATTGAAATAAACTTAAGTAAAAAATGTGTAGATTATAAAGAAGTTCGAAGATAATGTTCTTCGAACCTGCATCGCATTGTTATGAATGGAATTAACATAAACACAGATAAAACTACTTTTTACTTCTTCGTATACATAGTATAAAGAAAGTATAATAATCATCAAGAAATTCGAAGAATTTTCACGTTTTAGATTCCCTGAGTTCTAAAAACAGATTTTTGGGAAATATCCGTCTGTGATAAATATGATTCAAAAACGCTTTGATCTATGCGAATGAAATTTGGTATACGTCCTTTATACCAATTTGGTAGATTTCTATTAAGTTTTCCGTAAAGACCTCCCCCCCCCCCTCATTCCAGAGGAAATCTGTCTGTTCTCCAGCTCGAATATAATTTTAGAAATTAATATAAATATTACAAGTGGAAGTTATGAGTAATCAAAAAGACATTATTTAAAATAAATAAAAGCAGAATAAATTGAAAGTATGAAAATATAAATAAGAAATCAATCAAAAATTTATATAAATAAAACAATATTTTTACAAATGGCAACATGAGTGGGTTGAAATAGATATAGATTAAATATATTTTAGATTAAAAGTTTTCCGTAGACTTCCATGATTTGATTTTTTCAAAGCCGCTTATCGAAAATTTGCAATTTTATTTTTCTCAAAACAAAGCTCGAGCGAACCTCGTACTTCGAGAGCCTCTCTTTTGTTTTGAAAACTGCTTTTCATCATTCTGTATATCTCCCTCCCCTTACCTTAGGCCCCTAGCATCAAACAAGAGGGGTTTGTTTCTAAAAAAATCGATTTCTTTTTTCCTTGCCTTCTTATCGAGAAAAGATGAATGAAGCATGGTTTAGACTTTCTATCGGTTCATTGTGGAGGGAAGAAGAAGAAGAAAAAAAAAAAAAAAAAAACAGCCTTTCAGAGGAACGACCGTTCGTCTGCTAGCAAGGAAGGAGGGGGTGCTCTTTGTTGAGGGAGCGAAACGTGTAATCGTCTGCCAGATAGCATCAGCGCTGACAGGCGGCCATTAGTGGAGGGAAGGGGTGGCCGAATTACTTATCACCTATTCGCATTCTTAGGGCGCGCCAGAGCGGAACTGGCCGCAGACGATCTTTTAAGAGGCCTATCAGTTCAGTTGATTGCTCCCGTTTGATGGGGTTCAAGGGAAGGAAGGGACTTACTGCGCGATTCCGTTCTATTCGGAATCGGAAACCTACAATTAGTGAACATTTAGGACAAAGTATAACTCAGGCGATATATTTTTACAGGGCTGCATGTATGACACGTCGAGAGATCATTTTATGACAAAAGTTTATTTCAGTGGTGGTTTCCCCGAAGCATTCTCATACACTCTCTAATAAAGTTGTTTTAGACGTATTTCCCCCCCCCCCCCACAATGATTGAAATCAAAATTTGACACAGAACTGCAATGGTTTTTTTTTTTTTTTTTAGTTATCATTTTTACATGCTTCTGGAAAAACAGACCGACAAACATGAACCCCTTGTTGGAGTTGGCTCAAAATTCGACAGGTGCCTACAACATAGATATTAAATTTGTTTATATAAAGAAATTTATTCATCTAGCTCTCTTCGTTTTGTACTTATCGTGTTCGAACAACCGAACAAATAAACTTTCTCTGAAGAGATTCCACTCAAAATTGGATAGAAATCTACAAATGCAGTGTAAAGATCAAATTTAATCCGTCTACTTCAACGCCTTCTTGGTTTATCTTTGTCATAGAAGACATAACGTCAAAAATGTATTTTCGAACAGGGAGGTCTAAAACAGGGAGATTCGCGAAAACTTCGAATTTTTGCACCATTACCACATTTTCTCCGTATTTTTTTTTATACGCGAAAGTAAGAATTTACGAAATAAATAAAAAGTAATACTTGAAGGACTGACAACAAAATTTTAAGCTCATTTCAGATTATCCAGTTTAATAATATAATTTAGTTTTTCATAAATTTTTGTTCCTATGAAACACCTCATGTCTTTATTTTCTTTCCATACCGTTTACAGGGCTTTATAAGGTTACTATTTTTATTTCCATCTTTTTTAACAAATTATTTTTTACTCTTTAGTATTTAATATAATTTCTAAATCATCATAGTCTTTATGTAATTTCTGTGACCTTTTTTTTTCTCCAATCCATTACTAGGTTGTGCATCGGAACAAACATTTCATTAAAATCAATTCATTAACTGATAAATAAATTTAGTAAATATTAAAATACAGAAACGTACCATTTTACAAAAATTTCGTATTTTAGCGTTTACAGGAAGTCGATTAAAAATTGACCACAAAATTGAATCCTTATAAACACAGAAGTTTAATAAAAACGTATTGCTATCACTAAATTATAATTAGCAGATAAATTATTACGTGTCATTATAAATAAATATCTTATCATAATAGATGAACAAAAAACAATTATAGCTTTTATGTTTGGTTAGGAAGCGTGGTAACAGCTCGTTGTATAATCGCAGTTGAATATCATTTTTGGAACGATATACGCATAAGATAATAAAAAGAAAAACAAGGTGACATGTCATTTAACAGGATCAACTGACTGATAATAAACAATTACAAGTATCTGCTCTTGTTTAGGCTGAACTATAAAAAAAAATCTAAACCAGCCTTTAAAATTTTCAAAGTCACTAAGCAATTTAAAAATAAAAATGAAATATTTGGCTACAGACGCTGAGTAAAATAGGCAATAATTTGGGGTTTTTTTCTTTTATATATATCTTTTGCATACTACTCTTATCTACTATTCACTTTTAGTTTAATGCAACTGACGTGGCAAATCACCCAAGGAATGTACTTCTTTCACGCCTTTGAAGTGGACGACGAGGACTGCAGTCAATGGTAATGAAAATTAACTTCCTCCTTTCACAAGGGTAGTGTTGTCATGTTTCTAATTACACAAATATATATTTAAAAAAAATTCATTGATATGGTCATTTCTTATTTTTCTTCTTTAACCCGGGTGAAAGCACAGTGGTTTGCATCGAGTGCAACAGCTCAGGATTTTTCAAAAACGTTTTCGAAATCCATGTGTCCGCAAAAATAGATCACAACTCATCTACAAAACAATTACTTTTTGGCAAAGTCAAATGAACGAATAGGTATGAAAACTGAATAGCAAAATATGATAATTATTTCAGATAAATAAAAAAAAATGTAACTGAAAGAAAGAAAAACGAACTAAACAAAATTAAAAGAATTTCAATTAAGTCTATATTTCTGGTATATGGATTTTAAACCAAACGTATAGAAGGAATTTAAAAAAAATTCAAATGCCAGTTTTAAATGCAAGCATACCCCGACCTAGCCAGAGGGGAAACTTTATCGGGCCGCTGATAAGCAACCTCACTTGCAAGTAACAAAGGGCCCTCTAGAGAAAACGAATATTGGTACGAAAAAAAAAAAGAATAGAAAAAATATTAAATTTTACATTATATATTAACTTTTGATACATTAAAAATGCATAACATACATTAAATGTACGTTAACTAAAGCCAAGCGCTTTGACAAAATGTCCCGAATTGAAGATTGAATGGCTGGAATTTTTATGAGTTCTTCGACGTCATCCAATTTCTTGGCCATCTGGTATATGTATTAATAATCGCCTCAGCTGGAATATTGGTTATATTTCTCCTCAGATAAATAATTTAGTTGTAAATTCATTTCTAGGACTCCACCAAATTATTTGACATTAAAGCAGTGCAATTTTAATTCTCTTTTAAGTCCTGCTTATTCTATAAATTAAATTATAAGTACTAATTAAAAAAGTGTACATATTACGAAATAAAAACGGAAGTGAAAATCTTTTTTTTCGGAGATATGTCAAAAGAAGGTACTTTTTTAACATTGGCAAACAGCGTTTTGATGGAAATAAATAAATAATTTGATAAACAAGAAAAAATTATAGAGAGATTAAATTGATATAATTAATGAGGCATTTTTTTGACATTTAAAATAAAAAAAAACATTTTTGTGGAATAAATAGTTTTGAAAGATATGATCATCCATTTCCATAGCAAATATCCATCTGATGATGATCAAACTTATTTTCGCACTCTATTGAACTTTCTGTTTAAAAGTCTATTTATTGATTTCTTTTACATCATTTTCCTTATGGAACGGAGAATGGCATTTTTCGTGCCGTATCCAGATCATTTCCAATAATATTTTGCAGCCCTATTCATTAGCAAAGTGCTTCTGTTAAAACGTTCAGTAAAGAATAAAACGTTCCTATAACAGTTTGTTTACATTTGACTGCCGCTATTCCTCCCTAAATAAAAAGAGCTATTTCTGTACCCCGTGCATTAGCGTTTTATATTTATTTATGGACGGTCACTTTACTTTTCTATTTGTCTCGTTATCTAAACAGATAAGAAACAGAATTCTTCTTGTTTGGTTTGGATAAGACCGCAAGGCATGGCGATGGTGACCGACTGGTAAAAAGTACAGATCTTTGGCGTGAATTGAGCATTCTTACCGAGTCTGTCCTCAGAACATGCATTTTGAACGCCTTTTTGTTGACCGACTGACACCAAAGTTTGACAGGGAATTACGATTGCAGTCTCAAGATAACACATCGTTCTAGGGATTATGATCGTTGAAGATCTTCAGAATTTTCTCCCGAAATCCTGTCATGAGAACCATTGCAACAGGTAATCTTCCTATAGGAATCTACCTAAAAATGAGTTCTCGGAATATATTTAATATTTAATTCATTTTGTGTTATAACGAAACCGTAATAAAAAATTAATATGTTTCATGCAATAATCCAGTAATGTAGCGAAACAATTCGTGCTATATGGAGAACGTCCAAGTGTATTCAGCTGTGCTATGTGAAAAATAGTACGGTCAGATTGCTGATTGCTCATTCCTATAACTTATCAAATCTTTGTGTAGGGTTTTTTTTTTCGGAAAATGTTCTCTGAAATTATTTTGTAGAAGGGCTGACTGTAAATGACAACTGTTTATGTACTAAATGAATATAAGCATGATCTAGAAGAACTTTTCACAAGATTTGTAAAAATCTTTCTCTTAAGCATGGAGATGCTTAGTTAACGAAACAGTTAAGTGAGTGAGACGTTCCAGCTGCGGATGTTTTCGTGGGAAAATTATATCCCGATTCTCATGGAAGAACAAGCCAAAGCTCTGTAAAGCAGCCTCATGGCTCACAGCTCACGCGATTCTAAACAGTTAGAAACTCGATCCATTCGAAATCGAGACGCATGAAAGAACTGGAAACAGTTCTGGCTTCCTGTTGTCAATAGAATGCTAATCAAAATTTCAGGATTATCAAAGAAGGGTGGACTTTCTGCATACAGATATTTAAAAAAAAAAATGTAAAAGTTTTATGAAAATTGTAGAAATGATTGATTTGCCAAACTGTTTTTATTTTATTTCTAAATAAAAACTTAAATACTTTAGATCTTTGTTCATTACTGAAGCTGAAAGTCATTTCATAAAACAAAAGAAAAACACTTAAATGCAAAATAATTCTAAAATCTGGAAATTTTATATTTTGGTTCATTCATCCAACAGTAATAGTATATGTATAATTTAATATATTATACATATATCGTAGTTGAAGTGGAAATAAAAGTAGAAGTTAAAATTTTTATATCTAAGAGAAGAAAATAATTGCAGAGCGGCCTTTAAGCCGATTGGACCGATTATTCATTATTGAGTCCCATTCTTAAGGGTCATAATGCAATCTCTTTTTGGCCCAATTTAGTTGTACGTCTAAAATGGAGGCAGGCAGAACACGTGGCCTGGCCGCCATTACAAAAAGATAAAAAAATGTTAAGCATTTAATAATACTCTCTTGAATTTGTCATTCTCAGCTTAAAACCCTTAGAAATAAAAAAAAAATGATTCCAATCATATTGGGAAAAGTTTATGCACAGTTTTTCTTTGGATAAGTTAATCTTCGATATAAAATTTATCCTGTTTCATTTATGCACTCTTCATTAATAGAAAAAAATAAAATTTCGATGCTGACAGATTCAATATACCAATAAAAAAAGTTTAATCTCATTAAAAAAATATTTTAAAATAAATATATCAAATAAATTTCGAATTTCTTTCATTTTTTTTTCTTCCTAAAATCCATTTTTTCTTCGATTTATTTTTAATTTGAAAATGTGAAAAGAAGGGGAAATAAATGATTGCAATGTATTTTCCTGGAAATTTGAATGGCTAACTAGTATTGTCTCCATGGTCGCCGCTCGTACGAAGGCCGATCTTCAATAACCGGAAACTATTTTTTGAAGAAATTTATTTTAGCAAGGTATTATTACAGGATATCGTTTTAGCAAAATGATATAATATAGAAAATTAATTATGTAGATTAAAAGATTTTGAGATTTATCGAAATTTTATTTGTTTCAAAGGTGATCTATCCACACAGATGAAGAGGGGGAATTTAAATCCCATCCAATCTTTAACGACAAAGACAACAAAAGTATTCTTAGTTTCAAGTAAAAAACAAAAAAGATGAAATGAAGAGCGAGGAAATTTTAACATTATGGTACTTAAACTCTCAGGATGAAATATTTTTTCTTTTTATCTGGGAAGAAAATAGGATGAAACCTTTCGGAAATGACGGCATTCATTGAATGGAATGGAATTATTTGTGTTACAACTTCTTTTATTTTAGAAGCAGAGATGTTCGCAGTGATGCAGGTCTTCATTACTTTCATCTGATTCAAAACTTAGAACTAAAAGATAGGAACAGAATTTCTATGAAGCATTTGAAGAATATAATGTTTACCACAAATAATTACAGAATGTACGGAAAGAATAAAAATAATGTAATCCTCTTCAATTTTCTTCTTTAAATTAAAAATTGTCAGCCTTTTTACACAGAAAAGCCCTTTTTATACTGCATAACATAGTTACCATACAATGCAATCTATAAATTGGTACAATGTTTCCATAAAATAGTTTCCAGTTAGGACGATTATATATTTCAAGCAATGCGAATTTCCTCGCATATTCTTCTCACCGCATTAAGTGAGTTATCTTTATACAGAATAGTAACGATGTAATATGAAACGAATGAACCTAGTTATGGGAAAATGGAATGTATTTTAAAAGCAAATATTTACTTTCAATAATCAACGAACATATCTTAATGTCCATTCATTGTTTCTTTTTCTTTCTCTTTCTTTTTGTTTGTTTCAATTTCAATTTCTGAGGACTGTAAGTTATTATAACAACTTTCCTGACCACACCTTTCATCAGAGAAATGTTTTGTTTGCATGCGTCATTGCGTTTGAACTAAAATAGGATGAAAAAAATTCTCAAATACATTCTTTTCCTTTTGGAATGCACAACAAACAGCCTGATTGTAGAAATCGGCTTCTTCGTTCGAATGGAAGCCTCGATAGATCGTTGCAAAATATTGGATGCTGAAAACTCAAAGTTGTGTCAATTTACAGGCCAAATATTACACTATTTTTCATTTAGCAATTTGGACATATGTAAATGATATGCTTTATCTCATTGACATTGAAGAAGAAATGTGTCTTGAGACTGATTCAAATATGCTGATAATAGGCAAAAAAAACAAAAACAAAACACACACACACACACACACATTCAGAGGTGATTAGTCATGGGCAAATAAACCTAAGCAGATGCAGCAACATTATTCTGTCATCTCGGGTAAAGTTACAAACCTCCAAGATCTTTCTGCGTAGCATACACAATAAAGGAGGACGTCATGATTCAATTCACGTGATTTTTAAAAAAATTTTAGCCACGCAATCAATAACTTAGAATTCATGTATAATCGAACATGAACAAGAAATAAATTCTTGCGACGATAGTGTAAAAATTCAATCAGTTTTACACCATCAATTACCCCCCCCCCCAATTTTTAATAAGATGATAAGGTATGCATGGTAAGCTGCCTAACTTTCTGATGAAATAGAAATATTTTTAAATACAGTTTGTTTTCCCATAGATCTCTTAAAGAAACCTTGCTCTTGTGGACAATCATCATTTAACAGTTGTACAAGATGTCGAGATATATTTTGTTTCCGATGTTTTTACTATAGTTACCATTCTAGTTCTTGTATATAATCGAAAGTAAATGTATATAGGATAATTTTTTAGAAGTATTGAATAATTTTATTTTTTTACGATGCGAGTATTTATAAATAATAATTATCACCATTTATGTTATATTTATTACTACTTTTTAAATATCAAATTACAATTTAAGTATTAAAAGAATGAACATTTATCCTTGCATAAAAATACGTAGCATATTAATTAAACTATCTATAAATAGTTAATTAAATTTATATAATTTTATTTTTTTTAAAAATGCATCTGTATTTATAATTTTTTTCTTTTAAAATTTTAATTTTATTATTATGTATTTCGATAATAAATATTTATTTTGGATGAAAAAAATTAAAAACATATTAATTAAGAGTATTTGTAAATTTTTACTTGAATAAAAGTTATTAAAAAAAAATCCTACCCAGGTTCGAATCCTGACCTCCCGCATACGAAACGGTTACCTAGACAACCATGCCATCGGGATCATCGCGACGGCAGTCAAGTTATCAGTATATAAACTTTACCAAAAGTTTGAGGACCAATTTCTCGAAATTGTCTGGCCATTGCATTTTAATATTTTCATGAACGAACTTTCTAAATGTATACCATCATTATTCTAAATCTCATCCCGATCTCAGATTTGAACTCCGGGCTCTCCCCATGTCAGCAAAGACAAGGATTAATAAGTTTCTGTATAATATATGCAACGTTGTCTGTCATGTGATCTGATAATCCGACATGGAATGATTTCTTTAAGGAATAATGAACGCGAATCAGATTAGTTAACCTTAAAATCTGGAAAATTATCACTAAGTATATGGTACTAAATTTGATTTACAAATCTTTCATCATTACTATTTCATTTGAATCCGCTATTCTCTTGAATAACTTTCAATGAAATGATGTTTTTCGTTTACGTGCACCATGAAATGCTTTACTTTAAGGTTAGTCGATTGATTTACCAGCGTCGAACCTTTTCTGAAGGTCTGATTTTTAACTGATAAATTTAGAATTTTGCTTTTTCGCTGCCCGGATGCCTGATCCGCATGAACTCGAGGGAAACGTGACCGAGATACAGAGTCGGAAGATTAATTGAGCAGATCGAAACGGATCCGAGATCAGACCGAAAGGGAAATTTTGCTTTGTTTAAAACTCCTCCTCTCATGGCAAGGTTCCTTTTTGAGATCATCTTGCAAGAACCTGGTTTTTGAAAACACGGCAGCTGAGGCATTCTCTTTTTTCTTCTGTTCTTAAAAATCTCAACTGAACCTTAAAATGCTCAACTCAATTGAACTTATCCTAGACCAGTAAAGAAAATAAACACATCAATCAAACTTCAGATCGTTTCTTATGCTTGTTATTATTAATTTCTCGTATATGTAATATACATAGGGAAAATATCTCAGTTCTCAAAAAACTCCCACCCGGAGAATTGGATAAATTTACATGTTTTCAACTTACCTGATTCTATATAATAAATAATAATAATTTTTGAAGATTCTATTTGATAATGAACACGATAAGTAAAAAAAGTGATTATCTAGAAGAATGATATTTAGCCCGCGATTTTGACATCAAAATTATAAATTTGCATCAATTTTGAACGAAATTCTTAAAGGGAAGTATATACCGGGTCCGGCATAAATTCGTACAAACTTCAAAAAATCATAATAAAAAAAGTAATGCTCGAAAAAAAATGTAGTTTGCGGGGATATGTTCAGAGAGCCTTTGGATTCCTTTATTTCCATTAAAAAATGTATTTAAAAATGACCGATAGATGGCGCTCAGACGGTCATTCCGAGACGGTTTATACAAATCAGGAAAACAGAGCACAGTACACCATAGTACATTTTATTTTAAAGCAAAAGGTGCTGAACATGACCGCAACCACAAGGTATTAAGCAAGTGAGGCATGTAACTACGCCTATTACAGCTGTGTGTAACAAACATGTCGGCATCGATGCCACTAACGGCCAATTGAATGGCATCTTTCAGTTCCATCAAAGTGGAAGGAGAGCCCCGGTAGACACGAGACTTCAGGTATCCCCACAACCAAAAGTCCGCTGGGGGAAGATCTGGCGATCGTGAGGGCCACTCATTCTTATATCTTCTGCTTATCACTCTGTCCTCAGTGAATGTGTCTAGGAGAAACGTCTTAATGGAACTAGCAACATGAGGCGGGGCACCATCATGCATGAAAGTGACGGAAGATAACGCACGTCTTTGCTACAAAGCATGCATACCATGGTCTCGCAAAAGTCTAAGATAGCGTTCTGCAGTGACGGCACAGGTTTTACAACCGGATGCAGGACAACGCATTTCAAAAAAGAAAGGGCCTAGAATGAAGGACTCAGTGAAACCGCACCAAACAGTCCCACGAGGGTTTGATGCTGCCCAGATACGACTGCTTTGCGTATTGATGTCACCAAGCTATGAAAAGTGGGCTTCATCTATCCACATGATGTTCAGTAACCATTGTGGGTCACGTTCCATTTGTGCGAGCACCCATGTTGCAAAGGCTTGTCTTTTCTCGCAATCTGCTGGCAACAACTGGTGTAATGCCTCTACCTTGTACGGATGCAGTTTCAAGATTTCGTGCAGAATGCGTCGTATCGACCTTTCCGGAATTCCTGTTATTTCACCTGCTTCACGTGCACTGGAACTCCCTATTGAAGTCTCGGCTGCCACATTTCTCATCACCCTTTGGACAATAGGGACACGGTCAGAGCTGACAGATGACCTGCCACTTCGTGGACGATCCTCTAATCTTCCCGTTTCCTCAAAACGGTGAACTAAATTCGATATCCCATTCCTTTCACCATCCGTAACTGTCGCAATGCTTTAGTCGCGGATTCACCGTTCTTATAGAACAGTTTAACCACTAATGCTCGATCCGGTAGCGATAACATGCTACTGGCGTCGAATGACAGATCCATTTACAGCCTTGTGTTTTATAGCTATACTGATTTGAATAAACAGTCTCGGTATGACGTGTGAGCGCCATCCATCGGTTATTTTTAAATACATTTTTTAAATGGAAATAACAAAATCCAAAGGCTTTCTGAACATATTCCTGCAAACCGCAATTTTTTTCGAGCATTACTTTTTTTTATTATATTATTATTTTATTTTATTTTTGAAGTTTGCACGGATTTATGCCGCACCCGGTACTTGTGAATGTAAGCATAATAGACAAAAAAAAAAAAAAAAAAAAATTAGCATATGTTTTTAATCTCAGAATTGATAATCTTTTCGAATTGCAGATCAATTCATGTACTGGTCAATTATCTGTTTATCAATACGCGTGTTTCTGAACCCGATAATTAAATTGTGTCAAATGACAAAAATGAAATTCGTGTATGCGATTTTTGGAGAGAACTGGACGTATAAATTAAACTTTTTCTGGCTTCCTCTGCTAAAAGGTAATACGTGTGATCGCATGTTTTCGATTGCATATGTTTTTCATGAAGATTAATCGCGTTGTTTTCTAATTCATTATTTGAGGGTGTTATAGAAATAAAAGGTGTTATTTACAGCAACATCTGTATCAAGGTTTAGCCCAGTAGGTTACTGAAAAAAGAACGAAATGTATTTCTTTATCTATACAATGAAGATTAATTCAAAACTCACCATAGAGTGGAAATAGTGAGAAAGGCGAGAAAATAACGCTGAAAGAACTTTCGCTCAAATGTTGATTCAAAAAGAGCTCGAACAAGTTTTTTTGAGAAAACAAAGGAAGAAAAAATGATACAGCGCTTAAAAAAATACTTGAATTCAAATTCGAGACTAAAAATGCATTTCTTGCGAAGATTTAATTCCCTCCACCCCAGGATTTGCAAAAAATGTAAATCCTAGGGGGGGGGGGAATCAAAAAATGCCTTTGTCAAAATATTAAATGAAGTTTAAGTTTTTGGCGTCAGTAGTTTTCAATCAGTATCTTATTCTTCATAATTTTATTAAAGGAACCTATTTTACCAATTCCGATATACAATACTGTTTGTTAACGTTTTATAGTACCTACAATATTTTTTTATAGAAAGCGAATAAAAAAAATGTAATATAGTGCATTATACTTCCGAATTTTCAGATATTATTCTTTTAAAACAAAAGGAAATGATAAAATGTGAATTTTGAAAAAAGACAAATGACAAAAACGACAATATTTCATACTGATATGTATCTGCTAGTCATTTGAATATCTAGAAACATCATAGAAGTCCGCATGTTCTTCAAGTTCTGAAAAGCATTCACATGTCTAAAATTGCTTTTATTTACTTTAAAATGATATCTGTGCATTCCTCCAAAATCTCTCCCTGTCAGAAATGTTCATATCCGTATGCCGGACTTCCACTTCCTGATGAATTAAATGGAAAGTTCATTGCTCGGATTAAGTGTTGAGCGGTCGTGTTACAGTTGTAGCCCGGCTATTGTCAGAATCTAAAATACTGCGGTCTTCAAGTTCAATTGTGCACAAAAACATGGGGCAATTGCTTTGTTTTTGATAGCAGACACTGTTCTGGGCAGCCAAGCTTGTCTTTTTCAGATATCTCATGGAAGATCTCATGAAAAAGTGTATATCTGAAATAAGTCTCTTAAATGAAAGAATTTTCTTATCACTTTATTATTCAATGATACCATGCTAGTGCCGCGAAGAAAGCTGATGGCGATTTGGATAATGCCATTATACTGAATTCGCTTTCTCATTGATAAGAAAAAATACCAACAGTAGACGGTCAGTTCCTGCTGTTGATAAAATTTTCCAGTTACGGATGCCGACATTAAGTATATCTGAAGAGTCTTTGAAAAATGATATCATTTTCAGAAATTACCCTTAAAATAAATAATTTTTCTTATCACTTTATTATTTATTGATACCATGTTCATACCGCGGTGTAAGTTAAGTAATGCCATTGCTCTCGATAATATTTGTTGATAATTACTTGGGTAATGCCATTCTATTAATTTCATTGATATCGTTTTCATTGATAAAAAATAAATACCAACGACAGACGGTCAGTTCCTGCAACTGATGAAGTGTTTTTGTAACAGATGCCGATGTTGAAGCATTAATTGACTTCAACCATAAATTAAAAGTAATTTATCTCATTTGCTATTAGATTGTGTTTTAATTTTATCTTGTGTTCCGACACATTTTTTAGGAATACTTATAATAAAATATTAATATATTTGTTAAGTTTAAACTTACCGATAGGTGAAGCTGAAATAATCCCAAAGTAAATTAAAATTAATATTTGTTTTCTCAGATCTTAATAAGTGTATTCTATTCTTAACGAAATACATTTTAGAGGAATTCGCTTTCTTTTCCTTTATAGAAAAAAAATGTGTCATTTTAAGGTAACGTTTAATTTTAACAGAAAAACGGAAAAGGATGGCAAACTCACACATATTGATTTACAACGTCAGAAATAAAAAATAATAAAACACTGATGCGAAAATAAAACATCAAGAATTAAATTCTTCGAAAAAAAATAACATTTCCGTGTTTTGCCATTTCCGAAACAGACGTTTATGTTTAACAAAACTGCAACATGCTTCCGAGGACTGACAACAATTTCTGTCTCAAACATTGTTTTGGTTGCCAGGAGCTGCGCACTTAATCCATAGACGGGAATGAAAATGAATTTCTTTAGAAAACGCGTATTAAGAAATGGCATCTGTAAAGCAGAGCCCGTTTCTTTAACCTCATTTATGAATTTTGTTTTGACGACGAAAAACTATGAGACAGGAAAATGAAGGTTAGGTGAGAGAAACTATTAAATATTTGAGACGAATAAATTTACAGCCCTTGATAAGAAGTTAAAGATGAGGAGATTGAATGATTTTGAAAAGTTGATCATTTAGTGAAGGAAGCTAAAACAGTTACATTGAATCATCTGACTTCACAATGCCAAACCACAAAATAATAAAGATCATAAAGTAAAAATAGAAATCATCTATTTTCAGAATATGAAATTGAAGCACCATTTTACAGCAGTGGAATGCGGCTATTATTTGTCTCATTCATTTTATTAAGTTTTAATTTTATTCCCAAATGCTGCATAGTATTAGGATCCACAAAATTAATTTCATCATCAAGTTATTTTTATAATATTTAATGCCAAACGACGTCTGGAGGAAGAAAACAATTCAATGAATTTATTCCAATCAAAAGAAAATCACAAAGGATAAGGTCTAAGAATCTTAGGTCTGAGCAGAGATCTATATTTGCAAGATTTTTATAGTCGAATTCATCTTTATAACAAAATTAGAATGAAAAAAAAAATGACTCGGAGGTTATGGGAGATCCATTACAGTAAATGAAATTGTCTGAACGCATATGTAAATGGAAAAAGAATATACCGATTCATTACTTTTACTATTCGATCATTTTGCTATTATGTTTGCTTTAAGCAAGAATACAGCCTTTATATAGGTACTTATGTCTATTAAAGGAATTATTATCACTCTTCCTCTCCTTATCGATCCGTTTCTAATTCATACGGAAAGCATGGGTGCTTCATCGGTATATTGGTTCAAAACAATCCAGTTTAGTGTTTGATAAATGAACACAGTGAGGCTGAAACATCGCTTCACGAATTCGAAATGACAATCGAAATATGAAACATTATTGTAAAGAATATAAAACAATGAACGGAAAGTGGCGAATGCGACATTTTTGTTTGTCGATGGGTGAAAGAGTAGTCGTTCGTTTTTCAGATGTTTCCTCCAAGACTTTTTTCTGTGAAAAGAAAAAAAGCAAAAGCAGAAAACAGCTGTTGCTTATTTAAGGTAGTGAAAAAGTTAATTATTAAAGTTAAAAGTTTCAATCAACTAAATAAAATTAAAAAAGACCCTCATCAAGATTCGAGTTTAATCCAGTGTTCATTCGAATGATTGTAGATTGATTATTAAAAATGCACAATGATTTTATTAGAAACAATGTGCGGAAGATAGCAGACGAATAACAAAGGAACTACAAATGCCGTCTCAAATCCTACTACAAGTTTATCATACGTAATGATGATATGTGTATGAAAGGTAAAATGATCAAATCCAACGACAAGTTTATCAAAAGCATTTCTACTTTCATGCGAGCATGATTGGAACACAATGAGTTTCACTTTGGCATCTGATTTAATTGTAGCTCTTAAATAATACTCATTTTTCCCAAGTTGAACCTGCGGAAGGGGTCTCCCCGAAACTTTCTCGGATGCTCTCTAATAAAGGTGTTATCCCCCATCTCCTGCAAAAAAAAAAAAAAAAAAAAAAATGTGGCAGAGAACTCCTTGCTTAGAATTGGCGCACAATAATACTCATTTTTCTATATTAACCTTTGGCCGGAGCACTTTTATTGGGTCTATCGTGAGATCCTTAGCGGGTTTTTTGGCGATAAATAACCTGGAATGCGATTCATAGCTAATTAAATCAAATTTGTATTTTAGGTGCAATAAATTCAACTAATTGAAATCGAAATTTGACACATAACAACAATTGCAGTCACAAAAATGACATCAATTTGATATATCTAAGACACCCAATTTTTAAGATATGAGTTTACACGCTTCTGAAAGTACAGACGGACAAACGATCCACCTCTTTGGATTTAATTCAACATCTGAAATTTGTCTGCACCATAGAGGCTACATTTGAGTACCGAATTTTATCCATCTAGTTCTCTCCGCTTTATAGTTTTCGTATTACCTTATATTAGAACAACCTGACAGGTCGGCAGGTCTGAATGGATTTTGCTTAAAATTGAATTGAAATCTAAACATTCGATGTGAAAACCGTATACCAAATTTCATCCATCTATCTCAAAGTATTTTTGAGTTATCTTTGTTACAGGCAGACAGACATTTTCAAAAAATGTGTTTTTCGAACTCAGACAGCTCAAGAACATCGAAATTCGACAAAATCTCGAGTTCGAAATTTCTGAAAATTACAATACATTCTCAATACTTCGTATACGAGAAAGTAAAATTTGGAGAGAATTGGAATCTGTCATTCGAAACATGTTAATATGATAATCCTGCAGGTTTCCACAGTGGTTTGTCTGTTTTATCTTCACCTGGCTTGATTGTTTCAGCCAATGTAGTCTGAGCATAACGATTCTTTTATCACACAATTTATAGAAAAAGATTTTATTTAAAAGCATTCTGTTTATAAAAGTGAAATTCAAAAATTTTCTTTTGAAAAGTACTATCTAAAGATAGTATTTTATTTTAAATAATAACATTAACCCCTTAACTGTATTATTTTCTTTACTATCTAATAAGATGGCACCTTCTATTTTAGGTATATTTTCTTATTTTGAAACATTGAAAGATTTGATGATTTTAGTGATTTCAGCATAAGGATAAAAAGCATTCATATGAAATATGCTTTAAGAATTTTGATTTTTTAAAATTAAACAAACAAAAAAATTGCAAGTAAATAATGTTAATGTTAATATAAAGCTGATTTTTAAAGTTTTTCAAATGTTATAAAAAAAGTTTTGTGCTATCAAAGCGTATTTCAAAATTGAGGAACATTTTTTAAAAATTGGATTTTTTTTAATCAATGAAATGTTTGATTAAAATTTTGATACACTGACTACATTGATCTTACAGCCTGCCATATAGAATGCTATGTTCTGTTAGTTGCTATTTTCCTGTCAAGCTATTTAGAGAAAATACAGCAATCTAAAAACATTATCACATTTAAATTTTCCATAATAGGGTAAAATTAATCTTGTAAGAATATCATTACTTCATTCAAACAGTCTCCGCTCTAAAACAAAATATTATTTTCCCACCGAAATAAAAAAAAATGACAACTATGAAAACTTTCTGGAATTTGAATAACATAAAAAAACAGCCAATCTTTTCCTATCCAATTGATCCAATGAAGCATGCATTTATTGGCTGAAATTTCTTCCCATCTCTTCAGTCATGATTTGTGAGCTTTGATAATCTATCTGATTCAAATCATTGTGTGAAAATTAAATTCGATTCGGAACTGAGCCCAGGAATTTCCGGGTCAAACGAGCTGACGAGCTGTAAAGGTGAACGCTTCATACAGGTGGTTAGTCAGTCATTTTCACGCCCACTAATCCCCTGCGATTCTTATCTGATTTAACGAATGTTTCATTCTTGTTAAAATGGAGATAGCGATGAGGGAAAAAGTTTTACATTGTTATAGTTAATTCAAACGACAAATTAATTTTTGAATCTTCTTTAGGTACTGCGCTTGAAGCAATTGGAAATGTTTATATGGCTTTTCAACAATGAAAGGATGAATAAAAACACAAAAAAAAAAAAAAAATGAAGCGCCTAATGATTGTTATCAAAGCTGTTGAACTTAAAATGTTTCGGTGGGAGGTGAATCATTTATATGCAAATTTCTTCCATAAAGCATATTCTCTTGATAGTGTCATTCATTATTATGATCAGGTTACCTTATTTCGATGAAAATAACTTCTACGATAGGCAACATTACATTTTTCAAATAATTTCTAAGTTGCATTCCTCTCTTGTTTAAATTAATTTCCACACGTTTTGTAGCTGTTCATTGATATTTAAGTTGGGTTTAGATTCGTCCAGTTATAAGACGGCCAATAGGCAGCGCATGCGTAGAAAGGCTGAAAAATGGTGTTCTGTCTATGGCAAGTACTGGTTCTGACGGGACAACAACATGCCGCTGTATTGTCATTCTTTTTTCTTACTGCCCATGCATTTGTAAAATTTGGCGATTTTTTTTTTTTTTGGCGTGGAAAAAATGGATCATTTATCATAGATTAATTTCCGACATTTTTTGCTCTCCATTCTTTCTGATGCGAGGTTGTGTTCTTTCTGACTTATCACAGATGAATGCTTCCCAGTCTGTATATGAAATGTGGTTCCATTTCGTTTATTCGTTTTAGCTATAAAAGCCGTCAAACAGAAAAAGTTATCTTATGGCCACCGTGTATATACAGACAACCGCGACAGATGTTTAACGATTATAATAAAAAACCGAATTTTAATAGGATGGCGCAAATTTCAAGATAATAAGTATCGATATGCATTCTTTCTCTGATTTTGTAATACTATGCCTTATCCACATATGTTTTATGAAAGAGGCATAATGATTTGGTTTTTAAGACCTCAGCTTAGAGCAGGGGTGGGCATTCGACAGGCAGACCACCTAGCCATTTTAGGGTGACCGCCTTTACTAAGATCTAAGAAGCGCATACTAAAAGAAACATATTTATGTAATATTATATTTTCTTTATCTCTTGAGACAAACGAAGTTTTCCCTCCTTCAAAATGACATCATTTTAAAAGCACGTAGTTCAGAACCTAAAAATAACTTTTGGAATCTAATAGACGAAGTAAAGTATCCTAATTTTTTTAAAAAGTTTAACATCGCTGTTTGGGTCTACCTATCTGTGTTAAACGTATTATTTTTAATGATGAATATAATTAAGACAGCATATCGTTCCCTTCTCACAGACGACCCCTTAGAATCCAGTGCAAGATGAACAGTCAGTAATTATATATGTAAGATGAACAGTCAGTAATTATATACCGAGATATTGAAGATGGACGGACAGTATGCAGATTCAATTTTTTACTAACTATAACTACGAAAACTAACTTTAGAGCACTCACTAAGCAGTAATAACTGCTTAGAACGCTGTATCTTTAAAACTGGTTATTAGGTATTATTCTAATAGATCATATAAAATGATTCTAGTAAATATTTTCGTTATTTTTTTCTGAGTATTTTTAAATTTAAAAATCGATGAAAAGTCATTATTATTAGGCTGACCATCATTATTATACGAAAACAATTTTTACGTGACTTGGAAGAAACGATATATCATTTTCTTCTCGTTAAAGTTTTGCTACTCAAGAATTAAATTTTAACAAATATTTGAATTCTCTAGAAATATGAGTTAATTTTTTTTAAATTGTATTTTTACTTTATTTGCCTCTTTTTTTATTAAACAATTTTTTTAGTTTTACAAAAGTTATGAATCTTTTTTCACTTTATTGAAATCAGTTTTTATTATTGCTTTCACTTTGAACTAGCAACAAACGGGTTCTTTAAAAAAGATTAAAATTAGAAAATAAAACAATACGAAATTTTTAACAATTATAGAGTTCGTTTTTCAATATTGGGTCATTTCATATTTGTTTGGATTTGAAATAATCTTTTTTTTTTCGTTTATTATCTTTAAAAAACTTTCTTTTTTCTGATTAATTTCTTTTACTTTAGGTTGCTTTTCTAAACGCTCTATTATTTTGTAGTCATGTTTATCTAAATAGGCATGAAGAGAATCCTACTATTTTGGAAAAGTATTTTATTTGTTTTGAATTCGTTATGCAAACCTTTAGCAAGACAGCCATTTTACATCCATCATTACATTTTATTAAAGGAAATTGAAGACTTCGTGAACTGTGCCTTGATTCATTCCTTCATACTTCTGGAAATGTCAATTGAATCAGTTTTGTAGACAATACAGAAATGTTGATCTTCCCGAAATTCAGTGAAATCGTGCGAATAATAACGAGACAAAAGTAGTCAATTCAAATAAAAGATGTTCCCAAAATGTGGAGAATATGCAAACAATTTCTTGATTATACGTATTTTTCAGAAGACAATACACCATTTTTAATGTGCTGGAGGATAATGTTCCTCCTGTGATGCATAATTTTCAGGTCTTCCTCTCTCAAAATTCTAATAAATATTCTCAATCAAGAAGTTAGCAAATCAATCCGTCATTATTCACATAAAGATTACAGTCATTTAGAATTCTAGAAAAATGAGGAATTTTCAAAATAATATAGGAGGCATTCCATCTCCGTTTCTAGAAAATAAAGTTTATACTGAATAAAATTCGAAATATAAAAAATCGCTATTTCTTTTATACCGATAAACTTTCAAACATTTTTATTAGCTATTGATGGTTGTGCGATCTTTAAACAGAAAAATAAAGAAACGATTAAAAAAATAAATACATTGCTATCAAATATAAACAGCAAGAAGAAATCAGCAAATACAATCATTTGGTTGGTGGGTATACGCACGTGAAAAATAATGATTAAAAAAAACTGAAATTAGTTTTCTATAGAAAATGAGCAAATAAAGCAATATATTCACCTTCAATTTTATGTAGAAAATAAATAAGATGGGAATTTAAACACAAATATACATCTACGCTTGGAAATGAATTCCGAATGCTACCGATTTATAAATAAATTGCTTCGTTGAAAATCAAGTTAATAAGAAAATGTAAGGGAAAAAAATTAGCTTGATACAAATTATTTTCAACTCCAGCATCGGGAAATGAGACGCAGTTCAGTAAATATTGAAAAAAAAGCGTCATTAAAATGGGTATGGATACGAATTCCTAAGCTTTGGTATGTGGGGAAACTGTAAATAACCTCAAATATTTTTAAAAGAAAAAAATAATAATTCGGTACGGCTTAATTACCTTTTAAAGCTATATATATATAAATCAAGAAACGTTCATTTTATGATTTTACTGTATATTGAATGATATATATATAGACTGCACTAAAAACACCGTTCGCTGGAATAAACGTAACAATTTCAGTCAGAGTAAATTGTATTGGTTCGGTATATTTACTTAAAAAAATAAATTGCATTAAATAATGCACATCAGCATTTAAATTGCATTCATTTTTCTAAGTTCATTTTGATTTCTAAGAGTTAATACGAATGAATGCATTTATTATTTGTTTAGAACAATCTAATATATAAAACTGAATTTTTGTTTGTTCATACTTTACGCGCTGCTGTGCCGTTCATCTGATTGCAAAAAGCCCTTACCATTTTATTGCTTGCACTTGCGCGAAGGTTATAGGCTTAGCATTTATTTTGAACAGAATAAAGTTTACAAACAAAGCGTTTCATAGTTTCTATGATTCAAAATTATTTTTAAATATTCATGTAAATAAATTCATTAAATGTAATTATTCATTAAATGTATTCAATGTCGACAAGAAAATAAATACCATTCTATCTATCATTCCTAATGAAACAAGATAGCTGTTTCAAATTTCTAACGATACTTCCCAAATTATTTCTTCTTCGGCAGCAACGCGCCGGATACCAGCTGGTAAACTATAAAAAATCTGCCATAGAGCATTTTTAAGAATATTCGAAAGGGGAACCATGCGTCTCTTTGCACAAAGATCACTAATCTTTAAAAGGATCTTCGAAATGCAATCGGTCAGATCTACGAGCACACCCACTTGGTGGAGGAGTGGCTGCATTTTTTGACAAATAGATGAAATATCTTTTTGGTGAAGTTATGGACCGCTGAAGATTGTTTCTGATGTCTTGGAATTTTCAAACATTATGATTCCTTTAGAAACAAATATAAAATTCGAAACTGGTTGATTAAAAACATTCGTTACCTATTTTCTCTGCCTGTTCTGAAATTTTCGCATAACCTATTAACGTTATCTTCCAAATTTCCTTTCTGGTATTCGATATTCAATTAGGTAGTATATTTTTAGTGAGAACTAAAGGAAACTGAAATTCTTTTTATTGAATTTGGATAACAGTGGCTTGTTTTGTGTTATGCTCTGAAAGTGAAGAATTATTTTGCATTTCGAAGTAGCTGGTACCCAGCGCGTTGCTGCCGCAAAAGAAATAATTTTGGAAATATAATTTGGAATTTGAAATAGCTATCTCATTTAATTGAGAATGATATTTATTTTCTTGTTGACAGTGAATACATTCATTGAAATTGAATGATACATAGAAGAGAAGTATAAATAATATTTATTCTACTTTTTTACCTTATTATGCAAGTGCTTTAAAGTAGACAATATTTTTTGCTTTTCGGTCTTCAGCAAAAACAAATAAATTTTTTGGTTGTCCGACTCGTGAGCATCCAAAATACAACTGGCCATGTGAAAAACATGGATTTTCTAGGTTCAGAGCAATAAGTTGGCAAAGTTTCATCGCCATCGGATGACGGTACGAAAGTGCATAAAATAAGAACAAACAAAAATTCATTTTTATATATTAGATTAGATTAGATATAATAATTGGAATTTGCCTATAACCTTCTCGTAAGTGCAAGCAATAAGTTGGCAAAGTTTACCGCAAAATGTTGAACGGTACGGCAGCGCATAAAATAAGAACAAACAAAAATTCATTTTTATATATTAGATTAGATTAGATATAATAATTGGACTTTGCCTATAACCTTCTCGTAAGTGCAAGCAATAAGTTTGCAAAGTTTACTGGAAAATGTTGAACGGTACGGCAGCGCATAAAAAAAGAACAAACAAAAATTCATTTTTATATATTAGATTAGATTAGATATAATAATTGGAATTTGCCTATAACCTTCTCGTAAGTGCAAGCAATAAGTTGGCAAAGTTTACCGCAAAATGTTGAACGGTACGGCAGCGCATAAAATAAGAACAAACAAAAATTCATTTTTATATATTAGATTAGATTAGATATAATAATTGGACTTTGCCTATAACCTTCTCGTAAGTGCAAGCAATAAGTTGGCAAAGTTTACTGGAAAATGTTGAACGGTACGGCAGCGCATAAAAAAAGAACAAACAAAAATTCATTTTTATATATTAGATTAGATTAGATATAATAATTGGACTTTGCCTATAACCTTCTCGTAAGTGCAAGCAATAAGTTGGCAAAGTTTACGGCAAAATGTTGAACGGTACGGCAGCGCATAAAATAAGAACAAACAAAAATTCATTTTTATATATTAGATTAGATTAGATATAATAATTGGACTTTGCCTATAACCTTCTCGTAAGTGCAAGCAATAAGTTGGCAAAGTTTACCGCAAAATGTTGAACGGTACGGCAGCGCATAAAATAAGAACAAACAAAAATTCATTTTTATATATTAGATTAGATTAGATATAATAATTGGACTTTGCCTATAACCTTCTCGTAAGTGCAAGCAATAAGTTAGCAAAGTTTACCGCAAAATGTTGAACGGTACGGCAGCGCATAAAATAAGAACAAACAAAAATTCATTTTTATATATTAGATTAGATTAGATATAATAATTGGACTTTGCCTATAACCTTCTCGTAAGTGCAAGCAATAAGTTGGCAAAGTTTACCACAAAATGTTGAACGGTACGGCAGCGCATAAAATAAGAACAAACAAAAATTCATTTTTATATATTAGATTAGATTAGATATAATAATTGGACTTTGCCTATAACCTTCTCGTAAGTGCAAGCAATAAGTTGGCAAAGTTTACCGCAAAATGTTGAACGGTACGGCAGCGCATAAAATAAGAGCAAACAAAAATTCATTTTTATATATTAGATTAGATTAGATATAATAATTGGACTTTGCCTATAACCTTCTCGTAAGTGCAAGCAATAAGTTGGCAAAGTTTACCGCAAAATGTTGAACGGTACGGCAGCGCATAAAATAAGAACAAACAAAAATTCATTTTTATATATTAAATGTGTGTGGGTGAATGATGAATGATTTCAAAACTTCTCTATAGATTTTATTTCTCTTAGTTATTCTAAAGAACAAGTTCTGTTTCTAGATACCATTATCGGCATCTTTGATTAAGTTCTGCAGTTTTTTAATAAATAAATTGAACATTTCACAGTCACTTCGATGATGATTCATCTATCAAAGCAGATGCTTGTTTGACATAACCGCTGATTAACTTAAATGAATGAAATTCAAAGCTTCATTAATTTTTCTCTTTTAGTCAAAGACGAAGACAACTTTTTTGTTTAAATTTTTAGTGTGTCAAGAATATCTTACTAAATATGAAGATGAGGCAGGCAACTGTATAAAAATTTAGGCACTTCAGTTTTTTGTGTCAATATAGTTATTGATTCAAACGGCTCAAAATACAATTCTTTACATCATTCAAAGAACTTTTTTTAATTTGAGGAAAATGCTTATTTTTAACAGTTTACATATTAGCCACTGAGTCACATTGGAAGTAGATGTCCTGTAACTAAGTATGATAAGGTGCCTTATATCTAAGTGCCCTTTATATAAGTATAAAAGTGATATACATAAAAAAATAAGATAAAAGTGTATCATAAAGGCAAGATGGTGCCTGCAGACGTAGAAGTAATATTGACCACCGTTTGGCGTAATATGGCTTATTTTAAAGAACTTCAACTCACATGCCATCATAATTTTACGGCCGTATTAGGCCATATAGTGGCATTAAAGCAATATAAAACGTGAGATAGTTTTTTTCCCCTCAAAACTTAAAAAAAAAAATGTATTTTAAAACTGTATAAAAAAAAACGTTTTTTTACTGTAATTTAAACTATACATAATTATTTTTCAATGGAAAATTTTGACAAAATGAAATAGAAAAGCTCTTGATTGCAGATTACTTCCTAAAAAGATCGCTTCAGTATATCGTGTATAAAAATGTGCAACTTAACTTTACAAATAATTAAAAAAATAATAAAAATAGGAAAGACAAAGCATTTCTTAACACAATCTAAATAGTATTTATTAAGAGAAGCGTGCCTATTTTAAAAATTATCCTACATGATTAATTTTTTTAGAATTATAAAATAGCATGTATAAATCTTGAAAATAGATAATTTGAGAATATTACTAGAATAATATTCCAAATATATTTTAAACAGTGTTTGATTTTAATCTGAATAAGTTCTATTATACGATCTTTTTAATTAGATGAAAGCATAAAATTAAATAACTTTCAGAATATCGTAAAGAAAAAAAAAAAAGATCTTCGCATCATGTTAAAGTCATGGGGCATCTAGACAATTGCCACCATTATCTATTTAATAATTCGATCCTGCATCATTACGACATAAACAAATTCGTTGCTCGAATTTAATTTAACGCAATAACTACAAAATGATAGAACAAGATAGATAAAATTCGATACACAGAATTGACATTTCTAGTCCAGACAGCTATCAAATTTTAAGTCAAATCCAACACGGGATTGATAGTCTACACTTATAGAAAAATCTTAACGCGATAACTCAAAGACGCTATATCAAATTTAGAGTGTGATTTTGTTTCAAATTTTCGATTCAATCGGTTGTGAAATTCTATTTTCGTATATTATTAATCGCATGACAGGGATGAATCGTCAAATAAGTCGCCAAGGATCACATGATAAATTCAGTAAATATGCTAAATTTATGAGAAAGGTAAATATTTCGTGATTGTTGTACGTCAATGGTACGCAAGGCGTTCTTTGAGATAACATGTTTGTTTTAGTAATGCGAGAAAGCTTTGAGATGACAACTCCTGTTGGTTATTATATTTATTGAATAGAAGTTGGAAGTAACTCAGTATTAATAAATGATATCCTATCCAAAATTGTACTGGCCCCTGGGAGTATTTAGAAAAAAATAAAATATCGATTTTAAATTTTGACCACAGTAGATGAAATGAAATGGTCAGTTTTCAAATGTCGAATTATGCAGGATTGTGAATCTGTCTTGAGATTGCATTCTTCACACCACTATAGGGTCGGCCTTGAGCAGGACCTCGAGGCTGTGGTGGCCTGGTAGTAAGGCCTCGGCTTCGGAACCGGAGTATTTGAGGTTCGAGACTCGATTCCATCGAAGAACCATCGTGTAAGCGGGTCTGATGCGAGTTAAATACGTTGGGGCATAACGTAATTCTACTGGTGCGGTGTGGAAGCTTGTAGAGGAGCTGCCAACTAAGGTGTCGTCTTCGACACCTGACCGCGATTCAAAATGGCGAGGTCCGTCCCAAAATAGTCCTTGAGTTGCTTTAAAACGGGACGTTAATATAACTTAACCAAAGTTGACTAGGACCTTGGAAATTTTCCTTTCGTAAATTTTGTAAGTGCTTTGTGAAATAAAATTCGATATAAAGATTAAGCCTGTTGGTGTGGTTTGGAAACTTAAGGAGAGAAAGTTGTCTCAAGTGACATCCTTGTTTTATAACTACGATTTTAAATGATGAGGTCCAGTTTCATAATAAGATATTAATCAAAATTCAATTGAATTTTACTACAAAAATTTTATGCTTACAGTGAAAAAGATACTAATATGCATTTAAGGGGGGGGGGACTTATTTAGACACTTTGCTGTCATTTTGAAGGAAATTTAGATGTTAGGGAGAAAATGAAATATTATCAGTGCATGAATGGAAAGAACTTTTTTCATAAAAATTTTTGTTTAACATATTCTGATTTCATTTATTTTTTATTTTGAAAAATCCGAAGTATTGTAAGCATGAGCGGAACGAAAATTGAGGGGAGGTTCTGGGAGGGACATCCTCAGGTTGTTTTCGCACCGTTAAAATCGTAAAACCCGTAACACTTATTCTTCTCGTCATGCTCGATCGATGTGAACAACGACACGCACAAGCGATCCCCGAACACGCATCCGCGAGCCTCTTCCACCCAGGGTGGCGGCCTCCTTTTGTGTTTGTCTCCCTTCGGAGCATTTCAGCATCCGCAACCAAGCTACTGATAAGACCGGATTGAGAGGTAAACATGAAATAGATTGAGACAAGAAATGAGTGCATATCTATATACAAAGCTCATCTATTTTCTTGTATCCTCTGGACACGCATCCTTAAAAAATATTGCATCTGCTAGCGGAATTTTGATAAGAATAATGATAAAACCACGCAAAAAATGTTTTACAAGCATCAAGTTATATTGTAATACGCGACTAAGCAATACACTAAATTCTTTATGTGCATCATTTTGATACCCTCTTTGCTAGTAAAGACAAGTTTGGTGAGTAAGCTATTGTGACCATAAGCACAAGCAGTTTATACAAATCTCGAGGTTATTATTATTATTATTATTATTTTTTCGTTTTTAGTATCAGAATGTGAAGAGTCAATGTAAAAATGTATTCTGATGATAATTAGGTGTGTGCGAAAAGGGGCGTTACACCGGTAAAGAACTCATAATTAGTATTAAAAAAATAAAATTTAAATAGTTGTCAAAGAACTAGACATTCAAAAAATAAAGATTCATACGCATTTGTGCTAGGTGCAAAGGAGAAACTATAGATTGCCAGAATATATAAATAAATAAGCTAAAACAAAAAAAAGGGAAAATATATATGGAAATAATACACACATGAATGTATATACATATACACGTGTTTCTTTCCAATATATATATTCTTTCCAATATATATATGAGTGTGTGTGTTCGGGCATCTCAAAATTTAAACCGAAGCTAGATTTCAAGTGATTAGAAAATAGTTTTGGAATGAAACTTTCTGGCAACAGTTTATTATTTAAAATGTGAAAAGTCATCTACTTTTTAAAAAATTATTCTTTTTTTAAATATATATGCAAACGCATTGCAAGTACCAAAGGCTGTATTTCAATTTATCCGTTAATATATGCTCATTGCATTTACAATTTCGATCGTTTCATAGTCGCACCCAATGCGATATATTTAAAATGAAAGTTATTTTTGTAAGCGCATTTCATCGCTTTTTGGTATCTGCCTACAAAGAATCAAGACAAAGACCCATTTATCAAGGAATTTAGGAAATACAAGTAAGGTAACCACACAACAGTGGCATCAAAAATGGAACAATCCAATCATACATCATTTGCTTAATGCAGTGCAACCCCCACTGATCTTTTTCTGTACGCTGCCGTGAACATCAGAATGTTCAAATTCATATATCTCGTTTGATAGTAACGGCCCTCCAACTGAATATCGTTTGGGCCCCAACAAAGCTTCTGTTTACATATCAGTTATGATCATTCTGATACTCATCAAAAACGTTTTGTTCTCATTTAAAGTTCAAGCATGAAGTAATCTTGCTTGCTTCTTTTGAATGCTTTTTAAGTATACAATATCTTTATGGTTGCATTGGTTCAAGCTGTATATATCCGAGACCCTTCAACTATCTGCATTCAAAATCCTGTTACTGAAAAATAAAATTAATAAACACAATTTGAATGGCCGATAAGTAAAGAAATACGAAGTTTACGGTAACTATTTGGAAATTCTCAACTCATCATTTTACGCCTACACATTTTTATTCTCTCATATACGGAATATAAAGAATGTATTGCACTCTGAAAAATTTGAATTCGTGATCTTCAAGAATCTTCACGTTCAGAACATCTTGAGTCCAAAACCACACATTTTTTAGTTATGTCTGTTCTGTTTGTAACAAAGTTAACTCAAAATTGCTTTGAGCTGGACGGCTGACATTTGGTATACAATCTTAATACAAAATCTTCAGATTTCTATCAAAGCAAAGTACATTTGAGCAAAATCAGAGGAAAGATGACTCTCTGGTGCACGAATATAAGTGAACAAGATAGCTACAAATCGGAGAGAGCTAGATGGATAAAATTGGGTACACAGATTCAACTTGTTGAATTTAGTTTAAAATTTGACAAGGGATTGACCGTCTGTCCATCTTCACATTCAGAAGCACGTAAACGTGATCACTCAAAGATGCAGTGACTTAAATATATCAAATTTGGTTGTGATTTTGTGATTAAAAGCGTAGATTGGTTCAATTTTTTTTTACAATAGGTGGGGGAAATATAAATATAATCGTCTAAAATATAAATTTGGTTTTCGGATTCTATTAACCGCGTTCAAGGGATTAATTGCAAAAAAAGAAAAAAAAACTCACATAAATACGTATATAAAATAAAGGCGATTAAAAAATGACATTGCATTATCAGTTGAGTAATGTAAGCTCACAGCATGGGTAAAGAGAAGGTGTGAATGATTGGTGCGCAATCGCAAAGGTATTTATCCGCATAAAGATATTGCAGAAAAATAGTTCATTCGCTTCATCCCAACAATTTTCAATTAAATATTTTTGAAAAATTCCGATGATGTCATTGACGAACTTTTATTAACATCGCTTGAAATTTATTTATTTTTTAATGAAAGGAAGATTTAGCTCACTAGCTCCTTTTTTTTGATAAGATGGCAAGGGGCACTGGATTACTTTTCGTTTATTAACATTTTCCCGTTCCTCAAATGGCTTAACACACAACCTTGAAGGTGAGAGTGGAAATGATTGCATTAAAAACAAAATTCTTTCTATTCCCCACACAGTAACAGGAAGCTTAAATGGGCAAGGAACTCGTATGGAAGCATAAAAAAAATGCAGCATGTTTCAAAAGGCTGCTGATAGTTTGCTTTTGCTGAAAAGCATCTTAAGAGAAACATTTCGTTCGTATAATGCAAGCCGATATTTTTCTGGGAAAAATGTCTTCGATAGCCAAAACTATTCTGAGAAAGAAATCTTATCTTTCTTCTGGGCATCGACCCGTTGCTAAATAGAACGGCGTCGCGGTCATGATTGCCTAATTGCATTTTTGAACTGTTGTTTCGGACATTTTACAACAGCTAATTTTTTTCCTTGTTCAGAGATAATTTCTTATAGATTGGACCAGATAGAATGCTGCTCTTAGAAACAAGCATGAGTTCACATTTTCTGCAAACAAAAACTTGGGACTTAATAAGATCTGCATTCAAAAATCAAGAATTTCTTTTAAAACTTTCATTATTATCTAATTAAATGCACATTTTTTTATCCTATAAAATAAATCTGATTTCTTTATATAACTAATGCAATATGCGGAGTCTGATTATCATAATAAGTCACATAGTGAATCAAAATTCTGTAGTTGAATGTATATATACGATCCTCTTTTTAATAGTAAATCTGTTTCATAGAAACTTTTATAATAAATAAGGAAAACATGAAATTTAAAATTTTTTAGATTATTTCCTTCTTTCTATTTTTTCTCTCTCTCTCTCTCTTTTCCTTTTTCTTTCTTTCAAAAATTTTTTTAAATTTTTTCTCTCCACTGATTTTTCAACATTTAGGAGCAAAGGAGTGATTGCTGTAGCAGAATGTTACTATTTTACATATATCTAAACGAATTCACTTTTCAGAATAGAAAATGAGTCATTATTGCTAAGAGAAAATTTTATGTTTATTTTTCTTGTTCTATATTTTGATTAATGAAAGAGCAAACATTTTATTTTATTATGTGTATTCAATAGATGGAATTTTTTAAAAATATCGGTAAATACGATTAAAGCGTTTAATTCGAAATTAAAAGAGAAAAGACAATCAAAAACGCTTGATGAATTACATTTTCACTACTTTTATAACATAAAATTATCTAAAAAATCTAAATATCTAATATCTAAATCATATATATCTATCTAACATCTAAATCCTATATATCTGTTTAATATCTAAATCATATATACCTATCTAATATCTAATATCTAAAATTATCATAATATAATCTATCTAAATAATGTTTAAACATGTTTTATCTGATATATACCCATTTGAATTAATAAGTGAAGAATTAGCAGATTGAGATTTGTAAGGTATTCAAAATAATTCATATTTTTCTTTATTAAAAACAGATGTATCGCTAAAACTGCTAAATACTTTTACGAGAACTTAAATATTATACAGAACTTTAAAGGACTGAACCAAATTGTCGTTAAATATGTTTTTATGTACTTATGGACACGATCGTGGAAAAAAAAAAAGACGAGCGTACATTTTGTTAATTGCTACTTAAATAGAAGCGACATTTCGCAGAACTAAACCTACAAGTGCTTTATATACTTATATTATTAAGAATGAACCAATTTTCCGTTTATTACCAAATAATTACAATGCAACTATGAAAGAGCTATTCGGATGAAGAAGTTTCACAATATCCATTTGTTTGGCGAATTTTCTGTTAAATACTTTGCTCATTACTTTTTTGAAAATAACTGTCTCGAATTAGAATGAATAAATTTGATTTAAGATTTTTATGAGTACTCCAAATAGAATCCGTTTGGTAAAAGGCACTTCTTTTAACGGAATTCCACTACAGTCGCCTTGTTAATTATTTTGCACATGGAATCAATTTTCTTCGACCCATTACATCATTGTTTTTGTTATACACAGTCATAAAGAACACACCACTTAAATATAAATTTATGAGCTTTCGTTCTGGAAATGGTGTTGAAAATAACTGACAATAGAAAAAAAATACCCTGTTTTTACAAGCATCATTTTAATGCTATTGTTATACAAAACTTTCGTGCGACTCATTAATTATATCAAAAGTAGTTAGGTCAAAGCCATTTGGCCATTAAAAAAGAGAGGAGTTAATCTTGCTCAGTAACTCGATAAATATCAACACAACTTTAGAAAACAAGTAAACAAACTCGTCAATCACAAGTAAATAAATAAACAGAGTCATAAAGTTCAAACCAAGAATAAAATTAAAGCTGGTTACTCAAGAATCGCAATCACTTCGCTTTAAATCTGAGAAAAAAACTCAGCTAAAATGATCTGTCAGTAGCATTTTAATCATAGTGTATCGTATGTTTTTGAAAATCCTATAATTTAAGTAATTCTTTGTGATGTGAGGAAACAAAATGTGCGAAAATATTTCACTTTGGTGTACGTATGTATATCACAAAATATTTCGATGAATGAATATTGAAATGACGCAAAACGAGCTGCCATTAACGTTGTGAAGTAGAATAAGTGAAAGTAAGAAATTTCTAATCATTATTAAAAAAGATATGATAATAAGGAAATAAATTAAAAAAAGAGGAAAAAGAGAGATATTTTGAGTGTTCCATAAAATTCACCGTGTTTACTTTTTACATATATTGGAAAAGTTGTAATTTATCATAAAAAACAAATTTATTCAATTATTCTGTGTTTTCTTTAATCTTATTGAATGAAAAAAAAAAAGAAATAAAAAGAAAAGAAACGGTAGTTTGATTTTTTTTTCCATAATTCAAAATATTTACATTTCTTACATTTGTCTTAACTATAAGGAATGTATAATAATATCGGTATTTAACATTAGAAAACTGCTGGGTAGGCCATTTTCAAATCTAAAAACCGATATTTATTTTCATCTATATCAATTGTTCCCAAAGTTTATTTTCCTTCCACATTCCCTGGTGAGTATTTTTATTTTTGAATATAGTACACTCGCGAGTATCCGGCTTCCGTACTATCCAGCCTAGTTTTCTTTTATCGTCATTCAATGAGGCAAGGCAACATTTCCAAGGCATTAGAAGCGGGCTTCTGCTACGATCCTCCTACGTGTCGTGTGCAAATACAAGTTGTGACAGGAAAAGAGCAGCGTTCTGTTCATTTTTCATTGTTTCAGTAGTGTGTAACAGACCTCAGTTGTTGTCGCTATTCCTGATTTTAACAGCACAGTAAGATCAGGATTCGTTCATTGTTCTTCGGGTATGCTTCATGTTTTTTAAAGTGTACCACAGTGAAGATTTCAAAATGGGTGATAAACGAAAAAAAAAAGTTGTATTGATTATGGAAAAGACAGTGACAAGACTGGTGTAACAGCAAACAATGTCATTTCGGAGTTAGGAGTTGTGATGTGAAATGTGCAAATAAAATGTGAACAGTTTATATCCTTCAACTTATTTTTTCTCTAATACATTCTTGAAACGTGCAGTGCTGTATATAAACATATATGAACTACCAGTACAGAGCCTTCTATTGGTACTTTACACGTCACTGGCAACTGCTTCTGTGCTTCACCGTGCCCCGGCTGCGTTCACTTTGAGATAAACGGAGGGCTTATGACTCAATAAGAAGTAAGAAAATATTCTAACAGTGAGTTTTGGTATAAAAACCTTGTCTTCTGATATGGGTGGACGAAGAAATGAGTTCATAGAACTCAGACCTATCTGGCATTTTTGCTATGAAACCTTTCCTTCCGCCACATTAGGCCGGATACTCAGGAGTGTACTGTACTTCGTATTGCTAGTCTTCTTATCATGGTTTCGCTTAGAGAAGTTTTCAGAATGACTGATGTTGAGGGTTTTGATTGACTTAAACGAACTATTCGAAATAACAACATCTGGAGGATACGGATTTGATTTTTGGTTTTATATTTTATTTCTCGAAACAGCATTATTTTCACCCAATGAAACAACACTGAAATAATTTCACATTCATATCTTATAAAATATAATTTTTCAACAGCAAACGAATTATTTAAATGGAAAAAAAAATTTAATGCATTCCTTAAACTCGTTTCATGAGCAAAGTTTTATTAAATTAAATTCATTCGAAGATAGATATATCCCATCTGTGTCAAGATTACTATTTTTAACATGCGCATACGATTATAATGTTTTTTATCAAAGTTCTGTGTCGTGATAATTGCTAAATAATTTTATTTTAATACAGATTTTTTTTCAATGTTTCTTTCATCTACCCCTTTCTCTCTCTCTCACTCTCTATTTTTTACAAACTTATGTCTTGTGATTTCCGCTCACATAACAGTCGTGTATCACCCTCACCGCCAATGTCATAGGCACCCTTTTACCTCGTAGATGAGAGACCTCACATTAGAAAATCTTTTTAAAACTAAAGTTCATATTAAAAATGTAAAAATATTTATATAATACAACTTTTAAAATAATTTATTTGACTAAAACGCATTCTATCTACAAACGGAAAGATATTTCATTCTTTTATTATCTAAATATACCATTCCTATATTCAATAGATAGAAATATCCCGCTGCCTGATGGATGGTATTCGAATAAGCATCGAATGCACTAATTTAGGATTTGCGCATGTCATTTCCTATATGATTTAATCGGTCAAGGGTTCGCATTTGATCGTTCGCATTAGTAACTTCAGTAAATAATATTTATACTAAAGGACCAATGAATAGTAGTAAAACATCTCGTACTAGTTTAGAAAAAAATTCAAGTATGGATAACCTTTGAGATACATTAAGACAACTAATAAAATAAAATAAAAAAATAAATCGCCTTTATTTTATAATTGGTTTTATTTTAAGCAATTTTATTATTTGTAAGTATAAAATGAAGTAAAATAAACTTTATATACATAATTCTGCAGACTTCATAACACTTTTTTGAATACTTTATCCATCGATTTTTCACTAGAGTTTTAAAATGACATTGTGTGGGTCCTTATAAAATTAGCAAATGAATTAAAATATTCACATAATAAAATCGCACTAGGTGTTATATAACTGATTACAGTTAGAAATTATTAAAAAATATACTTTTGATGATAAGACATCTTCTTACTAGAAAAACATAATCTTTTTTCTCAGAGTAAATAAATGGAAGAAAAAGAAATGTTATTAGAACTAATATTCTCAAGTTTCTTTACGATCACTTGATTCAATAAAGATGTAAAGGACTTGATTCTTAAAAAAAATTTACTAATTCCCAAGATAAAAATTAATCAGAACTATATATTTGCTAAATTTAAAAGGAAAAATATTTCAAATCATTTCCGTTTTAGAACACACACACACACATGTGCACGCGCACGCGCAAACACACACACACACATATAATATCCTTTGAATTTTTAGAATTAAAAAAAATCGAATTATGCTATTATATTATTAGTAGATGGTATTAATTAAGTTAACTAGGATTTACAGAATTCTTGTAAAAATTAAGTCACAAATGGTTCATTATTTTTTTAGTTTACAGACATATCCGTAGATTGCGTTTAGATCTGTCGATACATTTTTTTTTCTTCCCGCAGTACTTCTTTCTTATTGTCTTTTCTGTTCGTGAGAAACTTTCAGAAGCGTAGATGTCCTGCAAGTAGGTAAAATAAAAAAAAATAACAGTCAATTCTGGTTTTTTTTTGTGTGTGTGTGTGTGTGTATGTGTGTGTGTGTGTGTGTTCAGTTGATTAACTTGCTCCTAAATCTAAAATCTACTTCGATAGACTGCTTTCGTAAAATTGCATGTTTATACTAGAAACAAGAACGGCCCGAATTTTTTTCCCTTAACCTCCGCAAGAAAAACTGGGGGGTGGAGTGCAGGGGGGGAAGTGAATAGAATTTCGCAGATCAATGATGTTTGAAGACAAAACCTTTCCCATGGGAGGGAACTGACCTGTGGGATCGGAAAGGGAGAATGGAGGAATGGGACCGTCATAAACAAATAGCCGCTGGCGGAACGGACGCTTGTAATTATTGGACTCATGTCTAAAGTCATTCAATTATCCCTTCATGTCTTTCGGAAACAAAGGTGTCATTTTAAGTTCATTCGTTTCCAAATTTTACAACTATTAAATGATTTTGGATGCGAAATGAGTTCCTTGGTGCAAGAACCGGTTAATTATACGTCGGAGTTTCTACATTTCAGCAAGTTGTGAATCATTGTTCACGGTTTCGTTCTCTGATGAGTGGTTACAAAAATCGATTTCATTATTTCAATTATTCCTTCTCTTTCAATTTCTTTTTCTTTCAAGAAATATATTTAAGTGTTTCTAAGATTTGTCAATCCATAACACTACACGTGACATGCAATTGAAATTTCAAATCCCTTTTTCCTTGTTGTTCGTATTTTTACAGGTATGCGGTGACATTTGATCTTTTTAAAGCTTTTCACAATAGATCAGAGCACCTTGGTGGGGTGAACACCCTTACATCTTTCGTGGTAAATCTTAATTATTCAAAAAGTTTTTTTTTTTTTTTCATTTTTTACATTTAAATGTCTCATTTCATTAAAACTGATTAATGTTTCCTATTTTCATTTTTGGAAAAATCATTGCTTGAAAGAATAATATTGTGTTTTAAATATAGCTTACGGCTAAGAAAAAATTCGTTGCTATTCTTAAATATTGGGTATTAACTGAATAAAAAAATTGAGAAAAGTAATAAATATAGATTTAAATATCTTGCTTTTTGAAGTAGAAACATTTAATTCAGTTTTTTAGGATAAATTTTGTATTCTCAGTTGCGTAAACGGAGCAAAAAAAGATATGCTGTCAGACGTGGCAAACATCGCCTTACATATTTATCTTTTCATAAGCATTCGTGTTGCTATGGGGTAATGGTAAATTGATTTTATAACCTTTTCAGTGTGTAGTCGATTGATAACAACAAGTATTCAATCTTCAATCTTATAATATTTCAGAAAACAGAATGGATAGGTTCTTAAAGTGAACACTTGCCATTTAAGGTTAAACACATGAGGTGAGTTAATCTCACTGCAATTTTACATTTGCAACAGATTAATTATTTAATATTAATAGCTCCTAATTTCAAGACATATTATTTCTATCCAATAAATAAGCCAAAAGGATAGTTTCTGAGCCTTGTAAATCGGGGCATTGTCGAAGTTTTAGCTTCAGTAAAATAAAAATAATATTATGGATCAACTTCCTTTTTAAATGCATCACGTGAATGTATGCTAAATAATGATTGGGAACAAAATCAGGATTTTAAATTTGCAAGCATCGGCCATTATATAATCACCACACTAGAAAGTTTAACCATTATTCTACACATTACACGAGGCAATAAATTATAACGTTGATCGTAGCGTAAACAAAAATTATAACATGAATGTGAGCTTCGTGAACACATTTTAAATCTTATTCATAAATACTATAACCCGTTATTACACCTATAAAAACTGTTTGGCCATCAAAAGGTATATCTGAAAGTCGCAAATGTTAAATTTTTGAGATTTTGAAAAATGTTTGGAATATTCTATGATGGCCAAAATGACGGTAAGGCATAGATTAGGATTGGCACTCTCGGTATTTAAATTTTTGATAAGGATAGAAAAACTGTTTCAGTTTTTTTTTCCTGCTTTTGTATATAATCTTTCTATTGGTCCTGTTTTTGCTAATAAATAAAGAGATCATATTTAATAAATAAATCTAATGCACAAAAATGAATTTTTATTTATTTGCATTTTATGCGTTGCCATACTATTTCTATCTATGCTACTGCCTCATCCAATTGCGATGAAACTTGCAAACGAAGCTAAAACTTCGACAATGCCCCAATTTACAAGGCTCAGAAACTATCATTTTGGCTTATTTATTGGATAGAAATAATATGTCTTGAAATTATTGCAACTTATTGCTTTGAACCTAGAAAATCCATGTTTTTACATGGCCAGTTGTATGTTGAATGCTCACGAATCGGACAACCAAGAAATTTGTTTACGCTGAAGGCGGAAAAGAAATATTGTCTTCCCTAAAGCACTTGAATAATATAGTAAAAAAAAAAAAAAAAAATAAATATTATTTATACTTCTCCTTTATATATCTTTCAATTTCAATGAATGTATATATTGTTGATAAGAAAATAAATACCATTCTTCCTATTATTCCTCATTAAACAAGATAGCTATTTCAAATTTCAAACGATATTTCCAAAATTATTTCTTCTGCGACAGCAACGCGCCTGTTACCAGCTAGTGATTAATAATTAAAAAGAGATGTACAATGTTTAATTTTTGAAAATCAGCGTCCGGAGATGTTTTGATCCTGATTTTACGACACATAAAACGACTATTCCTAACGAGGGAATGATAGCAGTTCAACAGAACTCTTTAAGTTATGTAGCTAAAGTTGTCTTTAGTATTACTGTTATATGATCGAATAGTCTTATTCCGTCTTCGACCCATCCCCTTCCAAATAATTATAGAGTTATAAATTGGAGCACAGAAAATCTGGTAAATTAAAATCCTGATGAAAGCTTAACCCTTTATAGTTTTCTGGTATATATTCTTACCACCTGCAAAAGATTTTTTATGAGGGATAAAATAAGTATTTTAAAATGATAAATAGGGTAATCAAATGCTTCAAAATTGATTGAGTTACCTTAATAGCTTAGAAATACATCAAATCTACAGTTAAATATCATTTATATTCAAAATTGGTAAATATGCTTACCACTGCCCATTCACGATGCAAAGATTTTCGTAGCGACATCTTTTTGTCATTCAATTTTAACTCCTGAAAAGTTTACAGACAAGAAACAACACTATGTGTTGGGTTCCTTATGTCTAAGATATTCTTATATTTAATTATCATTATTTGTTATTAAATTTATTTAATTTAAATTCAACATTCCTTTTGAAAAAATGAACAAAAACTGTTGATGCAGTTGGAATTTCTTCAAATTCGGAATCTTCCTTTTACTGATTTTATGCATATTTTGACTTCAATTTTGATGTATTGATTATTTGAATGCTGTAGTTTACGACATTTTAGTTTATTTCTTGAAGAAAAAAGTGGATAATACGTTATTAAAAAAATTGCATGAGATTCCAATAGTTTTATTTTTGTGCAATGTTTCAATCCGCTCAGCCAGCTTACTAAATGCAAAATGAGCGTCAAACTTTAATGTAAGACGTAACTGAATTCCATGATTTCTAACCAAAAAAACTGTATAAAGTTGTTTTAAATATATAATTGAGTGGTAAGTATACTTACCCTTGAACATTCGATAGTATTTTTACCCTTCAGTGATAAGTATGCTTGCCACTTACAGTTTTCCCAGAACTATCATTGGTAAGTATATTTACCAACATTTATTTCATAAATTAAAACTCAAATCAATGAATATTTGATATTTTAGTATTGACATCATCAGTTCATCTTGATATATCCCTAAAAAATTTTTTGTCAATACCCCGGAATTATGAACTATAAAGGGTTAAGCTCTTAAGATAAGTTAAAGAGAATTTTCTTGTCTGAAATGAAATGACACATGATTCTGCAGTTTATGGCTCTATCATAAAATTAACATTCAATTTAACCTTTAAATAAAAAATCTGTGAAAGGAAAAATGTATGGATTAAATAAAAAAAAATTCATTTGAAAATTTTTAAACTTTTTTTATTGCCTTTATCTAAAAAAGCCAAGGAAGGAAGAAAACAATTTTTTGGTAAAACTCCCTGCTGAGATGATCTAAAGCTGTGCCTTAAAGTAAGTATTTTAGCTCAGTTAAATTGACGCACGATTGCGTCACAGCACGGGGACGTCTCTTGGGCTGACTTCGTAATTTGTTTAATTAAGGTAGATGGCGGAAATGGTACCCGAGGGGGATACCTCTTCTTTAAACTAATACAAAGCTTAAATGGAGCTTAAGAATAGAATAAAATAAAAATTTATTGGATTTATCGTCATCATTTATAAGACTGCCTTTTCAGACTATAAGACTAATGTGCTACCTATAAACCTTCTAGCTACAGACCCTCCCGGTAAAGAAATTTGTATAATGTAATTAAAAGAATTGTAGAAGCTCCTCCTTTATCTGCCTTTGTAGAGAGTAAATCATCTTTCATTTCTTTTTGCACATATATTAATAGTAATTTTCACCATATTATTTAGACTTTATTTCTGCGAATTTGCATACATGTATACTTTTATGCTTTTGTATTTGTATTTTGAATATTCCATTTTCATTTGATCATGCTTCTTCAATTGTATTATATCATTTACTGCATGTTTCTGTTAGTATGTGAGCAATTTTATTTTATTTTTTTGTTGGTATTTGTGCATTTTTTTTGTTTCCCCCATCTTTGCATTTGTGCCTGCGTCCTTTTTATATGAAATTTCTTCTACTATCAATTGTGTATTGATTTAAGTTTGTAAGCTTTGCGCTACATTTGTTGGCACACAAGGATTATACATCAAGAATAAAAAAATTTAAAAAAACTTAACCCATGCTGAAAAAAATTCAGCATGGGAAGTATTAAAATAAAGTTGAGACGAAAATCAGTAAACAATTGAATATTTTATCAACAAAAACTTGGAAACCAATTACGCTGAAAAATGCAAACATGAAGCAACTATTTATAACAAGCACAGTTATTTATGCCAGGTTTACATTCGGTCAGTTCTAAGACGGCCTGCAGAAAGGGATTGATGTTTGTTAAAATTTCATAAGGTAGATTCAGGCATTCCATGCTTGGCTCTAAATTGCCGCTTTGGCGTCCCTGAATTTTTCTTTTTCACTACGTATCGAATTAAAATGTCGGATATTTACACAAAGAACCATGGCAAAATAAAAAAATAATAAAAATAAGATCAACGTACGTAAATGTGGAAAACTATAGAAAAGAAATGGCAAATAAAATGAAAAAAAAAACACGCACACACACAAGCACACAACTTCAGATCAGAAAGAAAAAAGAGCTAAAAATGTCGGAATAAATCGATGATAAGTGATCCCTTTTTTCACACCAAGAAAAAAACAAAAACCCGCCAAATCCTATAAACGCATGCGCAGTAAGGGAAAAAAATACAATAAAGCGGCATGTTGTTGTCCCGTCAGGACCAGTACTTGCCATGGACCGAACAGTATTTTTCAGCCTTTCTACGCATGCGCTGCCTACTGGCCGTCTTATAACTGATTGAGTGTAAACCCAGCATTATCTATGCGATATTAAAAATACTCTATCAGTATGTAAATGTAAATGATGTTTTAATGAAACGTTTCATGATAGGAGATTGACGAACCATCTGCATCACCGAATTTTAAGAGTAGATTTTTTTCACGTTTCCAAACTAAATGCCAACCGAGCTTCCATTATTGAAGAGCAAGAAACTTAACAGCCTGCAATGCGTTCTACTTCATCGAATGGATTCTCCTAACATGGCACCTCTTCATGCGTCGTTTACCTGCTTCCAACAAAAAATTTGCCAATGCCTTCCGAAAGTCTCGTATTTAAATTTCACGCCAAATGTAGTTCCCAAATCACCGTTTAATGCGCTATGAGAATGTTGAAATGATACAAATAAGAAAATCTTTGAAAGGAATAAAACAGATTAGCATTATTTAATGGCTAAAGGAAATCCAACAAATGAGATTATTTAACACAATGGTGGGATTCCAAAAAGGAATTTGAATAATATGATTATTTATCTCTCAAAATTGTTGAATACTCGTTTTTCAACTGTAGAGAGAAGAATATAAACTCTAATCTTTTAAGCTATAATTTTGAGGTGGATTTTCGAAAATTAACGAATCTCAGAGAAAATAATATGCATAGAATAAAGAAATGCTTTCTGAAAGACTAGCATTTAAATTTCCCATCAAATGCAATTTCCGATACCAAATCGCCGTTTAATGGTTCTACCAGAATGTCGAAATGATGCAAAAAAGTGGAAACATTTTCTCAAATAATGAATGCTCTTTTTTAACTAGATGATATTAAGCCGTTTGATTTTGACTATAATTTAAGTTGATATTCTTAATATTTCTAAATGCTTATTTCTAAGATGTATCAAAAATGTCTTCTCGAAAGGATTGATCCAAGGTCAAATCAATTCCACACTGGCAGGACTTCGACCTTAAATCATCGACAAAGGAGGAGCTTCATGTTTCTTTTCTTTCTTCCTTTCTTTCTGGTTTGTCTTAATTTAAAACTTATTTTAATTTTCTCTTTGATATTTACAAATTTGGGTTTAAAATAATTTCTTATTTCGCAGAGTTATTTTATTCTTTTTATTATATATTTTTTTTCCAACGACCGTTTTTTTCGATTTATTTCGTTTTATATCATTAGTAAAGCTAGAATATTTAAACAAAAATATGTAGTAACACATTGAATATATTTCGCTTATATTTTTGAAAATACTTCAGATAGAGCATGCAAAGTTTTTTTCATTGTTTTCTTCATATTATATTCCATAGCCTGACCTGTTTCTAATTAAAACAAGCGGATATGTTTTGAAGAGAATTAAGTAGTAAATTTTATAATGGATTTCTTCAACATTAAATATAGACTGCTTTGATGGATTACAATCTATCAAATATCTGCTTATAATGGATTTCTTCAACATCAAATATAGACTATTCCACAGATTGCTTTGTTTCTAATTAAAACAAGCGAATATGTTTTAAAGAGAATTAAACAGTAAATTTTATAATGGATTTCTACAGCATCAAAATTAGCGACCTTAAATTAATGTTCTATCTACCGATTATTTTGATGATATATTAAAAAAAAAAAACAGTACAATAACTTTGAACTTTACGGCAATTTTCATGCTCAAACTCCCTTTACTCGAAATAAAAATTATAAAAAAGGTTTTCCTTTGTTTCGGTTCTAACTGAGAGTGTAAATATAATAACGGATCTGTAACAGTGACCCAGCTTTTAGCCCGAGGCTTCATTTTAATTATTTCATCACCATCAACATGAAACTTCGCGGTTTCGTGTTTCGTCATTCTTTGAAGTTTTCTATAGAGATTCTAATGGAGGAATGGGTGAAGAGCCCCGCTTTCTATTCTTGGGGGAAGAGCGTCACCTCTCGCTTCCTCTTCTTCCGGGTCCCACGCGCGCAGACGATTTTTAATTGTGCTCTTGGGGCGAGTAATTGCTCGCTCCATTAGGGGTGAGAACACGGCATTCGACAGAACAGAACAAATGGGCTCCCGCTTTCCCATGAGAAGCGTTCCATTTCAGCAACGGTGAAGCTGACCTTCGTGATTTAACAAATGTTTCTTACCTCACACATGCTGCCAGTTTCGAACTTTTTATTTAAAATTAAATTTGCACAGTTTGAGAATATTTTTTTTCTTTTGTGAATTTTAAATTTTTTTCAAGTGTGCAGCTTGCGGCCTACCCGAGGTAGTCCGGATAAATGAAGACAGTACTGAATGTTCAGGTTTCGAAAGTAAGACTGGGGATGTTTAGTTTAGTTTACTTTTATTAACGTCTCGTTTTAATGCGACTCTAGGATTATTTTGGGACCTCGGTCAGATGACGAGGACGGCACCTACGCTTTCACCCCCTCTCCAAATTTCCACGTTACACCAGTGCGAGGACGTTTGACTCCGATGGATTTAACGTACTCGTATTATTTAGAATTCCGTGGATTTAACAGACTCGCTTACACGGCGGTTCTTCGGTGAAATCGGGCCTCGAACCTGAAATCCTTCGCTTCCGAAGCCTAGACCTCACCACCAAGCCACCGCGGCTCGTGGGAAGACTGGGGATGAGGGAAGATGCACAGAAAAAAAAAATGACGGAGAAAGAGGAAGAGGCGCATATGTTGTCCCTTTTTAAGTGCAGAAAATGAGAGCAGCAGGTTTCCGCTTGATTTCAGACTCCGTAATAAAAAAATAATGCTACCCGTACAGGTAAGGAGAGATAAGAATGCTGAGATATTTGTATTCAAATATGAAGATCTCGCAAAATAATAGAAAAGAGTAGCTTTATAAAATTTTAGGCTTTTACTTGTACAAATAATAAAAATATTTTTCATTTGTGGGTGGCGATTTATTTGTAATCTTACATACGATTAGATATAAAACTTACTAAAGAAATTTTTATCTAAATTTTGAAAATATTTATTAGAAGAGAGTTTAAAAGGCAGCATAAAAAATGGTAAATCAGTTATACCTTTTTAATTATTTATATTTAATCTGAAAAATTTTAATTCAAATCTGATATTTTCCAGAGTTTTCGATGCTTTTGTCCCATATGGAAAAAAAAGTTTTGCGAGACTATATGTTTTTTACTTAGATTTTAGGTACAGTTGATTCAAAATGGCAAAAACATGTAGAATGTTTCTTTATTCACGTCTAATCAATCCACACTTATTCAAAAAGTATACTGCATCGGTAAAAACAAAAAACAAGCACTACCGTTAAGAGCAAAATTATAATGAGCACACAATTCCGAAATGATTTCCAAAAATATGAGAACTGAAATTGATTCTCAATCCTTATTCTAAAGAAAAATTACTTTTTTAGAAAATCCTAATATGATTATTTGCAACATTCAATTGGTTTATTCTCAATCCATCTTAACATTCAATTGGTTTAGTAGTTTATTTTACTTTTGTATAGCATTTCTTAATATTCGAAGTAAAACTAGCACTATTAAAGTTAAAATCCGGTCAATATCATATAATAAATACATACCGTAAAGCTCTCTAAAGATATTCTATAGCATTAACCATCGTCACCCGACTGAAAGATACAATAGCCATTGTTGGAGTTCATGGAATGATTGATTTTTACTTTCTCGTCTATGAAGTAAAGTGAAAGTATTGTAATCTTCAAAAAATCCAGATTTTGACGAATCTCCACGATTTAAACCTGCCTGGGTTCGAAAAACACATTTTTGGAAAATGTCTGTCTGTCTGAGACAAAAATAACACAAAAACGGTTTCAGCTAAATAGATGAAATATGGTTTACATTCTTTACACCAAAATGGATCATTTCTATCTAATTTTAACCAAATCACGTTCAGAGGAAATTCGTTTGAATATAAGTTAACCTGATAATCACAAAGTCCATTATAATCGGTATACTGAAGTGCATTCAGAGCTAGATGGATACAATTCGGCATACAAATTTACAATTTATCGTGTACTCACTCACTTATCAAATGTTGAGAAGAATCCAATAAGGGATTCACGTCTTTCGGTCTATGCTTTCCGAAGCATGTAACTCAACATCGCTTAGATATGTCAAATTCGGTGTGGGATTTTGTGACTAAAATGGTAGTCCTGTGTCAAATTTTGATTTCAGTTGGTTGGGGAGAAAACACGTTTAAAGCACACATTCGCCTTTATGAAAGAATATGCGAGACATTTTCGGGGAGGCCCATTTATTTAAAAAAAAAAAAAAAAAAAACACCCGGAGAAGGTGAAAAAAAGAATGTCATGTCCCGACACCAGTAACCTTACTCTCCTGAGTAGAAAGAAAAAAAAAAATTCAACTGAGTTTTTGCATCCTATGACACATTGCACATGCACTTGTCATCAGATATATCATGCGCTATGCTATGACGTTATGTTTATGTTATGTATCTGGCAACAGCCAGATTAGAGAAAGGAACTGTTATGTATCTGGCAACAGCCAGATTATAAAAGAACCTTCCAGGCTGTGTGACGCGCGCCTGCTTTCTTACCTTTTTGAGTTCCGTAGTTCTTAGTTTTGTACTTGTTCGGTGTAGTTGTTGTTATGCTCGTTCGTGCCTGTGCATCTTAATACTAATAAATGTTCTTTGCGTGTATGTAAAACGAATCGTATCGTCTCTCGGTCTACCTAGCATAAATGACAAAAGATTTGGCGACGAGGATGGGATCTTCGAACATTAGTTTTGAATCTTATGATGCGTCTGTGGAAGACTGGTCCAGTTATGTGGAACGTTTAGAATCTTACTTCGTTGTTAATGGGATCGAAGATAAAATGAAAGTCCCTGCTATTTTAAGCCTTATGGGAGCAACAACGTATAAATTGTTAAAGAATCTAGCCACTCCCAACATTCCTTCTGAATTGACTTATCAAGATATCGTAAAATTACTTTCGGAACATTTGAATCCTAAACCACTGGAGATGACAGAACGGTTTCGTTTCTACAAGAGGAAGCAATTTGAAGGTGAGTCCATTGCAAATTATTGTGCCGAATTTCAAAAACTGTCGATACACTGTAACTTTGGGAACAATTTAAGTACGATGCTTCGTGATAAATTGGTGATGGGTCTCAAAAACGAAAATATACAGAAAAAGCTGTTAGCAGAGGATAAGTTAACATACGAAAAAGCTAAGAGCATTGCATTCGCAATGGAATCTGCTCAGAGAGATGTGCGTGAAATTCAGAATCAAATGGTATCGATAAAAAAATTACATAGTTCGCAAGATAAAACTATCAAAAAAGATTTTTCTAAATTTAAGAAATCTGAACCTACAAAGAAGTTTGATAAATCTCGGAAATGTTACAGATGTGATAGTACTCAACATTTAGCTCACGAATGTAAGCACAAGAACACTCAGTGTAGGAATTGCTTAAAGAACGGGCATTTGGCAAAAGTCTGCCGCTCAAAACGTAACGAAACAGTTAAACAAATAGAATCTTGTTCTGAAACTGTACCAGTTAATAGCGTTAAATCACCACAACATGCAAGGGATAAGATTTTATTAGAAATTTTTGTTGAAGGGAATAAGTGTTTATTTGAATTAGATACTGGTGCTGCTATTAGTTGTATGAATGTGAATGAATTTAAGAAACTTTGTCCGGATGTAGCCATTAAGCCTACCAAATTATTGCTTAGGAATTTCGATAATTCTATGATAACAGCAGCTGGCCAAGCAGTGGTGCAAATTCAATACAAAGATCAAATTAATACAGAAACTATTTATTTGGTACATGCAAAAGTAAATGCAGTTTTTGGTCGTGAATGGTTGAGAAATTTCCAATTAGACTGGAGCTCAATTAAAGCAGTTCGGGTTGGAAATTGTAATTCTCGAACCAATAAATTAAATATCTTGCTTCAAAAGTATGAGAACATTTTTTCTCCGGGTATCGGGAAACTGGAAAAGTTTTGTTGCCGTCTTCAAATGAAACCTAATTACAAACCGGTATTTTTTAAACCTCGACCAGTACCATTTGCTTTAAAAGAAAGAATAGAAACTGAACTTAAGAGGTTAGTTGCAGAAGACATCATTGAGCCGGTGACATATAGTGAGTGGGCTACACCAATTGTTCCTGTTATCAAGCAGAATGGGAACCTACGAATCTGTGGTGATTATAAGGTGACTATCAACCCGGGACTAAAAATTGAGCAATATCCGTTACCCCGTATCGAGGACATTTTTGCTGAACTGGCAGGAGGGGAGTTCTTTACTAAAATCGACTTATCTGAGGCATACCTTCAAATGTTAGTTGATGAGCGGGACCGACATCTATTGACGATCAATACTCACAAGGGTTTGTTCCGTTACAAGAGAATGAATTATGGTATAGCCTTAGCTCCGGCAGTGTGGCAGAGAGCCATTGAACAAGTTTTATCAGGCATCGCGGGGGTACACGTATTTTTAGACGATATTACCGTAACGGGGAGAAATGATCAAGAGCATTTTGAAAGGTTAGAATTAGTATTACAGAGACTAGAAGAATATGGTCTCAGAGTAAATAAGCGGAAAAGTGAATTTTTTAAGAAATCTGTGAATTATTGTGGTCATACAATTGATAAATTTGGCCTCCACAAAACACAAGAAAAAATCGATGCAATTACGAAGGTACCAGTTCCAAAAACTGTATCTGATTTGAAGAGTTTTTTGGGGTTAGTCAATTACTACGGAAAATTTATTCCCAACTTATCTACTCGTGTCGCTCCTTTCAATAAATTACTGCAGAAAGGTACTAAATTTTTGTGGACTGCAGAATGTGAAAAAGCTTTCAAGGCATTGAAACAAGAAATTGCTTCAGACCGAATTTTATGCCATTATGATCCTAAGTTACCTCTTGTATTACAAACTGATGCATCACCAGTTGGAATAGGAGCAGTTTTAAGTCACATTATGCCAGATGGTTCAGAAAAACCAGCAATGTTTGCATCAAGGTCATTGACTAAAACGGAACGTAATTATTCGCAGATAGACAAGGAAGCATTGAGTATCGTATGGGGAGTAAAGAGATTTTATCAATATTTATTTGGTCGACATTTTGATCTCGTAACCGATCATAAACCCCTAGTATCAATTTTCGCACCTAATCGTAGTTTACCATGTCTATCAGCAACACGAATGGTTCATTATGCACTTTTTCTCCAAGCATTCAGTTATACAATCAAGTATCGAAACACAAAGAATCATGGCAATGCAGATGCACTTTCACGGTTACCACTAGCAGTTGACAAGGGCTGTGAGTACTTGACTGAAGCAGACGTGACAAATATTTCGCAAGTTGAATTAATGCCTGTTACAGCAACCGACATAGCTAGAGCTACTAAAACTGATAGGAAATTGTTAGAACTGTATGAAAGTTTAAAATCTGGAACTGAATTACCTGTGCCTTGGAAAGGTAGAGAATCTGAATTTTCATTGCAAAATGGATGCATAATGTATGGTCATAGAGTATGCATTCCTGAAAAGTACCAGAATCAAGTTTTGGAAGAACTTCATGTTGGACATCCTGGAATTGTCAAAATGAAGGCCTTAGCTAGAAGCTACTGCTATTGGCAAGGTATGGATGCCAGTATAGCCAATTTTGTTCAGAACTGTTCAGCTTGTATCGCAACGAGGAACGAACCAGCAAGGATAAATCGACATCCGTGGGAATGGCCAAATGGACCTTGGCAAAGGATACACGTTGACTACGCTGGTCCTTTTATGGGTAAAATGTTTTTTGTAGTCTCTGATGCATATTCGAAGTGGATAGAAGTCATTCCGATGAAAAATATTACAGCTAGTTTTACAATTCATCATCTTCGTATTCTTTTTGCTCATTATGGAATTCCCTTAACTTTGGTTAGTGATAACGGCGCAAGTTTTACTAGTTACGAATTTCGACATTTTTTGAAACTGAATAATATTAAACATATAACTTCAGCACCTTACCATCCTGCTTCGAACGGACAGGCAGAAAGAATAGTGCAGTTGTTCAAAGCTTCGTTGAAATCCAGTAGAGGTGATTCTGGAGATCTAAATGTGAAATTACAAAGATTTTTATTACAGTATAGAATAACTCCACATTCACTCACGGGAGAAACTCCGAGTGCCTTGTTTTTGAAGAGATGTATTCGCACTAGGCTTGATCTTTTTAAACCAAATTTGAGAGACAAAGTTGTTCAGAAACAGAGTTCGAGACTTAACACAGAATCTATCTTGCGTGAGTTTCAGGAAGGGGAGAAAGTAGCCGTAAGAAATTATTCCGGACCTAACAAATGGAAAATTGGAACAATTATAAACCGAGATGGAACTTTGAGTTATAGCATACAAGTTGGAAATGAAATTTGGAAGAGACACGTAGATCAAATAAGGAAATGTGGGAAGTCGATTGAATTATCCCAAGCTGATACTGAAATTCCAATTTACGATAAAGAATTGAATTTTCCAGATGAGCCAGTATCCGATGATGTTGCTGCACCTGTACCTGAAGTTGTCCCTGAACCTAAGGATGTACCTGTATCTGCCACTCCAAGTGATGAGATGCCACCTGGGCCTGTACCAGATGCTTCCGGAAAGCCGAAAACTGATGTACCACTCCGACGCTCAAACCGAATCAGGAGACCTCCAGAGAGACTGGTCCTGTGACTCTATATTTTGTCGGGGAGGAACTGTTATGTATCTGGCAACAGCCAGATTAGAGAAAGGAACTGTTATGTATCTGGCAACAGCCAGATTATAAAAGAACCTTCCAGGCTGTGTGACGCGCGCCTGCTTTCTTACCTTTTTGAGTTCCGTAGTTCTTAGTTTTGTACTTGTTCGGTGTAGTTGTTGTTATGCTCGTTCGTGCCTGTGCATCTTAATACTAATAAATGTTCTTTGCGTGTATGTAAAACGAATCGTATCGTCTCTCGGTCTACCTAGCATACATGACAGTTTACATTTTGTTCATTGAATAGAATACAAGTTGCATAGATTTTGGTTGTTACAGAAAATACAAAAGTAAACGCGATAAATGCACGAAAATAGGATAAACAATCTAGGGCTATTTTTTAAAGGTATTGACAGCAGAAAATGAGAAAAAAGATTTCAACCCTAAATCAGTTTTCAGCGACTTTTTTTCGAAATATATGTTTGCCCAACACAGTGGGACACTAAGCACTTTTATTCATCCACTTAGGAAAAAATAATAATTCATTTAATAAATAATTGAAGTAAAATCATCTAAATATTTTATATATCAATCATATGTCAATAAAATTTAGATTAAATCATGTTCATTAATAATGCTTATTATTATAATGACTGATCATTCCAAGGGACAAGAAAGGCAATAAGCGCATTCAACAAATTTGATAATGTTCGAGAAATGGTGATGAGGAATACTTTACTAACGTAAGAAATGGAATTGTATTGATAAAAAAAATATTAAGTAAAACAAAAAACAATGAAAAGAATTGCTTTTAAAGTGACAAACAATGATGCAAAAGGGATAATAGGTCATGGACTTCATGACGGAGATGCATTTCATAAGGCAAATGATAGACGGACACTCATTTTATTTGAAAGGAAAAGAGAATGAAAATCAAATATATTATTTACCAGAAAATATACTTTAATTAAATAGTCAAAATTGTCATCATGTAATGTTTCAAAAGTGAATTATTAGAGTTTTTGTTTGACTAGTAAGAATTGTTTTAAAACAAAATGGAAAATCCTAATATGTTACAGATTCTTCATTAAGAAACTAATTCAGTCAAATTCACAATAGGCCAATTTAATGATGGATGATTTTTTAAAAAAATTGTTATCTTAAATTATATTACGATTATAAATCGATTATATTACGATTGAGATGATTATTTTTATAAAATAATCAACTCAATGATTATTTTTAAAAATAATTCATAACGACTCAAAAGAATCTAGAAATACATTTTTCGAAAGATGTATTTGAAAGAAATGAGCAGTTTCAATTCATAATTCAAGTTTTTTTTTATTCTCCTGGGAAAACATCGCATGTTGGAAGTAAAGTTCCAAAAAAGGTGACATGAGTTTTTAAACATGAAAAAAAAAAATGTCAAGTATCGGACAAAACTGGTTACTTTAAAAGCTGCTTCATATTCTCCTTCGTCAGTGGTATGAACCCACCCACCCCCACTTTTTTTTCCATTACCTTTTTTTTCCCTTTCCTTTTTTCCCCCTTCCTTTTCTTTCATAGGTTTTAAGATACAACGTGGAGCTGATGTTTTTTCGTTTAATGTCATTTTTTCGTTTTTTAAATACGTTTTTGAAAAATATGCCCTGAAAATTGAAATAATCCGTATCAATAATCGAATTTAAGTTTTTACTGTCAAAATAAGTGTTCATAAATATTATTTCTACACATTCAATTTATGAAGTAATTTGTTTAACAAAAACGGATTGCTGTGCAGTATAAAAAATGAAGCTTTATTTTTAAATCATCAGGCGAACATTTTCTAGCATGAAATTGCATTTAGCAATTTAGATTTCCAAATCTTTTCGAAAATTCTTTCGCTCGTTTTTGAAAACAAACATTTAAATACGATTCATTTGTTTTTGCGTTGAAAATTCATAAATTGTTTGTGATCATATTTATACAGGCTTGCGTGACCCATTACAAATATTAAACTTTTATTCCATTTTATAGTACATTCTACTTTCAACTAAATATCGTAAAACAAGCCAAAAATAAATAAAAATCCCTAAAAAAGTTTTCTTTCGGTGGAATTACTTTTTTTTTCTTTCTGGTATAATTTCAGATAAATATTTTGAAATAAAAAAAATTAAATTAAATAAATATTTTCAGGATAATAAAAACGACACCAATTTTCTCTCTCATTCCATTTTCTGTATTAGGAAGTCGAATGTTTAAATAAATAATACCCTACACTGATCTATTAAATCTAACTTTCACTCCACAATATTCTACGGAACGCAAAAGAGCCTTTAAGTAAAATGGTGCTATTTAATCCTTGTGCTATCTATACTTATGAACAAAAAGAAAAAAGAAATGTAAATGAATGCAACATTTTTGTACTTAAATAATTAAGAGAAAGTTCACTAAATAATACGCGAATTATCTAATATGTATTTAAAAATTTTATTAAATGATTATATTAGCAATTATTCATAATGTGTTTTATTTTTTTCGTTTACGAGATACAAAGGGAAAAATGTAATAAATTATTAAAAAAATTGAAGTCAGGACTTTGATGACTCCCTCACCTTTTCCTTAGTTTGAAAAAACAATTTTCTGGAATTTTAACTGTCTTTGAACGCGATAGTTCCAAAACGATTTGAGTCAAATCTATGAAATTTGGTATGGGTCATTGTACTAAATTTGCGGATTTCTATCAAATTTTGAAAGAAATTCATTCAGAAGTCTGTCTATCAGGCTGTAAGTTAACATGATAACAATACAAAGAAGAGAGCTAAAGATAAAAGCTGACGCGCAGATTTAAAATTTGAAGTGTAGGTATGTTATCAAATTTGGAATGAAATCTACAAAGGGACTGACCATCTTTCAATCCATACTTTCAAAATGCATATGAACTCTATAACTCAGAAAGGCAATGACTAAATATATGAAATCTTGATGAGTTTTGTGACTGCAATTGTAGTTCTGTGTTAAATTTTGGTTTCAATCGGACGGAAAAAAATTCAAAATACCATTCAGTTTCTTGATACTTTTGTATTAATCACTCCATCAATTCATTACCAAAATGTGTGCTCTAATAGGTTTTTTCGTAACTATTGTTCGCTCGTGATGTACGATACACGAGCACATTTATTATACAGCGTGCGAAAAAGGTTCGGAGAAAACATTCCGTTGGTTCATAAAAGAATAAGAATCTATTTTTTAAAATTTTTATCTCATAAAAACTTTGAATTTAAATAACATTTAATTTACATTTTGTAGAACTAGATAATTTTGTGAGCTCTTATTATTCAAGAATCTAAAACATTTTATCCGATTAAACAAATCTTAAAAGCGCAAAAAAAAAAAAAAAAAAAAAAAAAAAAATAGTAACCTTAAAACCGCATTATTTTGAATGTATTAGGGTGTCCCAAAAGTTTCTGTCTCATCGCGCGAAGAATGGCCTTATCTGGTTCTGCTTGCGTAAATATGAGGGCTTATCTATTAGCCCTCTATGTCATCGGTTTCAGTCGTTCCAGAACTCTACTGCACCCCAAGCTGGGACTACACCCCCAAAAAGTTCTTTTGTTCATTTGGTGGGATTGGAAAGGCGTCATTTTCTACGATCTCCTTCCTCAACGTGAAACAATAAATTCTACGAAATACTGTCATTAACTGCATCAATTAAAAGCTGCTGTAGCAAAAAATACGGCCAGAATGAATGAGCCGACGAGGCGTTGTTTTTCATCATGACAACGCGAGACCACATATTGCATAAGCCTTAAGAGAGAAGCTCTTACAGTTTGATTGGAATATTTTACCGCAACCTGCATACTCCCCAGATGTCACTCCATCTGATTATTACTTCTTTCTGTCGTTAAAAAATTCTCTTCGCGATAAGCGCTTTAAATCCATCAGCGAAATAAAATCGCACCACGAGGATTATTTCTTGTCCAAAACAAAACAATTTTTGAAAGGAGGCATCATGAGACTTCCTGAGAGATGGAAGAAGGTAAAAGAACAAAGGGTTATTATGTATCTTAAACAGTAAGTATTGTGTATTCATTTTATATTAGGAATAGGAAAGAAACTTATGGGATACCCCAATACTTTTGATATTTTCAAATTTATAATTTATGTAAATAGTTGTAAAAAAATAATTTATAAGTCCACAAAAAGAACTATTTTCAATAAATTCACAGTCATGATGCAAAAAAAGTACAACTAATTTAGTTAACTTTGTTTTTGCTCCATGTATAAAAAAGAAATGAATAGTAATTTACAAGTGAAGCCACTTATTGTGATCGCAGTTTATTTAACACTCTCTTTATACTAATAAAAACCTCTGGTTCCAAATCGATGTATTGAAAAGTATATAAAAATATTCTTTAATGTGGTCACTACACCTTTTAATATTATTAGATCTGAATTCGAGAATTGTCCTATCTTTCATTTTCAGCCTGCGTTAATGATAGGCATTCGTGGAATTTCTTTCTGCGCGTCTAAAGAAACATTTTGTCTGGACCTAGAGTGATTTAAACCTACAGCTGTGCAGCTAAGTCTGACTTGAAATCTGTCGATGAATGCAACTGGATTAAAAAAAGCAAAATGGATTTTTAAAAAATGGAATTGATTTGAGTGTTAAAAACAAAATTGAAGTTCTTAACAAGCATGAAAATTGAAATTAATCAGTGCAATGCTGCAGCATATTGTAAAATTTCATAGCCTCTTTGTAAAATTTTGAAAAACCATGTACCTTTATGAGCAAGTCTATGCAATAAACGTTAGTAGTTCCGACAAAAATAAATGAAGTGACAAAAAAAAAAAAAAAAACTTTTACGAGTACTTTAACTTGATATTTTGAAATCCAGCATTAACGTTTAGCAAATTTAAAAAAAAAAAAAAAAAAAAAAAAAAAAAAAAAAACAAGATGTAAACAATTAAAGAATAAATGTCAATATTAAATTTCTTGATTAATATTTTTGAAATAAATCATAATAAGTAAATAGTCGTAGGCAATCATAGTAAGTGCTTTTTTTTCACTTTTGTCTTGGTATGATAAAAATACAATTGATTTTACTGAATTCGGTTATTGTTATCAATCGTTTAATGCTTCCAAAATTTTGAGTCCGATGTGATCACATTAAGCAGCAGCTATTGTATTGAGGAACAGAAAACGTACATCAATATTTTTTTGAAAGAAATAACAATATGCATGTCTTCGCAGAATTCAAAGCAAGATGTTACAATTTTGTACGCACTTCAAACAGTTGGAGGCATGTCTAGCGAAGTAGAAAGCAATTTTCATAATAGTGTTGCCAAAAACTTATCAGAAAAGTTCCTTTCAGTATTTTCATCATTTTCTTTATATAAACAAGGACACAAAAGAATAAGTTTTAGTGTTTATATTATTTTACAAATAATTTTCATACATTTTTATTTACCTTGAGTTGTTTCGGTTTTTTTTAATTGGAATTTTACAATCCCTTTTTTTTTTTAATTCCTTTCCATATATGTGGGAAATTCCAAATTTGAATGATCTGTACGTCATCAACACCAATACATTATTTTAATATTTCAAAATTACTTTTACATTACCTTGAAATTGAAAAATTTATATTTCCATTGATATTCATTTAGTACTTAAGTCATTTTTTCTGAATTTTCACAATTTCTCAATTTTTTTTTTAACAAAACATATAGTTTATTTCAACACTATATAGTTATTTTAAACAAAGGTTTGTATTGTTTCTCTGAAATTCAGACCGATTTTATTTTTCATCCCATATTTAATCAAGCGATTTTCTTTCCATTTTTAAAAATTAGGGAGAAAGAATTCTTCATTTCTGCTTCATTTACATGACGAATAAAATAGAGAAGTGAAAGCGAACTGGGAATGACTTATTTAATAGCGCTATGACGTCATGAGACTTTCATTAGAAAGGTTCCTGTGTGCAATAAACAGAACATATAGAAAATGATTAAAATGACACAGTTCTAATATATATGACAATTGAATGCTTAAAATAACTCGTTGACGGCAACAAAGTGACGTCTAAGAGAGTTATTTGAAATTAAATATTGCAAATATCCCCAGCAAATCGCCAAAGGTGGATAATGAATTATAAATTAAAAATTAAAAAGCAGAAAATAACTAAAATTTAAAAAGTTCGTTTTTTAGTCATTTCTAATCAGCGGGACTGTTCTTCCCAAGACTTTCCAGCATGCTCTCCAATAATGTCTCATCACCCCACATAAAATAGAGGATTTCAAGTAAGCCGTGAATGCCTTGTATGGCATTTGCATTCTTTGGTGCGATTATAAAATTTTTGTTGAATTTATTATCTTATCCTGGCCGTTTTTTGGGGATCGATTCATCTTTGGCATGTGATTAGTACCCGAAATAGAATTTATATTTTAGATGTATTTTTTGCAAGCGCTTGAAACCAAAATTTGACCTACAGCCACAAAATCCATATATTTAATCATTAAGTTTTGGATGTATCGCCTTTACCTATTTGTGGCAGTACAGCTCCATAGAAGGTCAATCCTTAGACGGATTTGGTTTCAAATTCGGTAGGTGTCAAGATTTTAGATGTTAAATCCGTGTGCCCAATTTTATCTATCTAGCTGTCTTCGCTTTGTAGTTATTGTGTTAACATAGAATCGGACATTCAGCTTTTCTTTAAATGGAGTTCACTCAAACTTGAATAAAAATCAACACATTTGGCGTAGAGCCATTTTCACCTGCTTCACTCAAACCCTTTCTGAGTGATCGTGTTCAGAGAGAGATGCAATGCCAAAAGTGTGTCTTTCGGGGAAACTCGGGGAAATGTGGAGAATCATCCAAATCTGGAGTACGAACTTTTTGACCTTTCTCTATACTTCATAGACGGGAAAACAAAGATGTGCATTTAAGAACAATGCATCCTTTTATTATGGTCTGCTTTATCATTACTAATAAAGAATTTTAAAAAAATGTTCCACCCTCTTTTATTTCGTTTTTATATGATAAAAGAAATATGCGAGTGAAATCGGTTTATAAGCATCCATCCTATTATTATTATTAGTTAGTTATTATTATCATTAGTTAAAGTTATTATCAGTAGAAATTATGGAATGGGCGTAGTAAAGATATTCATCTGCGGTAACACTTTTGATTGTAATGCAGTTTGATATATTAACGTTTTGAGGTTTATTGTCATTATTATAATACAGCTGAAATTCCAAAATTGCAAAAACAATGGACAGTAAAAGAAGCAATTCTAAAAAAGAACGGTTTAAAAAATAATGACATTGCAATAAAATGATATAAGAAACATGTTAAATAAAGGATGAATTATTTAATATTGTTTTTAGATTCTATAAAAATAAGTTTGAAGGTCACTTTTCCCCAATGTATTATGTTCAAACTGGATTTTTTTTTTTTTTTTTTTGGAATTTTAAAATTTATTTTATTTTTTTTATGAGTTTTTTTTATTAGAGTCGATATAGTTATTTAAGTGATGTCGCATGACTTAATTTGCATATATCCTTTAACATTTAAATACATTATTTATAATAACTATTATATTTTTTCTTCAATGCAAAGTGGATTTCAAAATTAAATTGTTGCTGCACATTTAATATGTATTATGTTAGCATAAATATACTTTTCATTAAAAAAATTTTTTTTTTAATATTTGAATGAAATAGGGATTTTATTTATCAACAAAAATTAAAATTGAAGGTAAAATAAAGAATAAAATTTAATCTCTTAAAATATTATTTGGCCTTTTTTTAAATAAAAAAACAATTATTTTTTAAATTTGATGCGTCGAAAAGATGTTAACTTTGCTGTTAAAAATAGAAAAAGGTAGGAAAATACTTTTTGGAATATATTTTACTTTTCTGAATAATTTATAGCATCGCATCAAGCAAGCAGTTCGTTAAAATTTGTTTAAGTATACAATCAGGGGTAGATCTTGAGAGTATGAAATGAACGGTCCAAAATAATTGAGGATTTTTTTTTTCCTCTATAAAAAAATTGTTGTAAACAAGTCATCGATCTAATAACTTCGTATAAAGTTACTAGACCGATTACTTGCTTATTATACTCGAGGCTCGAGGCAAGCACCTCCAATACTTACGCGTAAAATCGCCAATGCGTACAAAACTATTACATAAAATTCCTTTAGTAATTATTTGCCCAATTTATTTAAGACATAATAATTTTTAAAAAAATTCACAGTCAAACACACGTAAATGAAGCTCTCCTTAATGGTAACACATATCAACACGAATCTGGGAATTTCAGAGTGACAGATGTTTTTTAGTAAATTATAGACAACTGATTGCAAAAAAAGAGCATTGGTTTTTCTCAATTATCCTCAGATTTTTCGCAATAAAAAAAGTGGAGAGCTATTTAATTAAATTAAAGTGAAATAATATTGTAAGCAATATATTATTATAGAATTTAATACTAATTTCTGAATAAGATATAATAATAAATTTAAAATACAATACCAATAAAAAAGTAACGAAATTATATCTGTAGATGTTTTTTAACTCCTTGATTTTCCAGCATTGATAATGATCTGTTTCAATGGAAGGCATATATTGATTTTAGTAAAAAAAAAAAAAAAAAAAAAAAAAAAAAAAAAAAACACTTTAAAAGATGATTTAATGTAAATGATAACGTTGCTGCTTCAATTGCTGTAGTTCATACAAAGTTTTGATTTTTTTTTTCCTCTTTAAAATAAATGATAAAAAATTTTAGTGACAAATTTTATAATTTTTAACCGTGCTACAAAACCAGCCAGTAGGCTATACAAATACAAAATTCTGCTTCCTTGGTGATTTGAATCGCAGATTTGAAGGCAGTAATGAATATGGAAAGAAGATACCTAAACAAAAATCTAAATTTAGAAATAAGGAACGCGATTATAACAAAGAGGATCCAAAATAAGGCCTCTTTCATACTAAATTAGGTTGGTGAAATAATTTGTTAAAATTTTAGATAATAATGATGATTAGTTCCGATAGTTAATCGAGTTTTTTTCCACATTTGTTGAAAGGCAAAATCAAAGAAAATGCGACTTTCGGTCCAGATTTAAAACGATTTATGAAAGACAAAAGTTTCGAGAGAATAGGCTGACTACTCCGACCCGCCTGAAGGCACACTAAAAAACTTGAATGACCGGACTGCCACGGCAGCAACACTGGCGGGAACCGTGGTTGATTCCTTGGGGCCATCACCAGCCACGGTACAACCCTTACCTATGGAAGTAGTTCCGACATCGATGGGAGGTAGCCACCCCCACTCTTTCGTACGCCCACAAGGGTGGCGGGAATCAACCACTATGCTGGAAGCTTCTCATCCTCAATTACGAGGTGAACTTCTCCCCTCCCCCCGTTGGATAAGTTCCGAGAGAAAAAGGAAATCGATGAACATGTTTCTGTGACTTTTTTAAAAAGATCAAGAGGTCTCTTAACTATATTTTAATGGGGAAAAAATGCCGCGTCACTTTAAGAAACTGGATAATAAGGTGTAATATATTTTTTAACTCCTATTTTGAGTAGTAGTCTGATAATCTTGTTTGATTGAGAACGATTTCACCAAGGCGCGAAATACATGGGAGATTATATAAAATTAAAAACATTAAAATGTGAATATGGAAGCTGATTGCTGCCATGTTTTAAAAAATAATATTGAATCAATTTCAGAATATAATGGGCACAAAAGCTCTTTTGAGGGTAAAATAAAATAAATCTATCTAATTTTTATAACATAATTTCTTTTTAAATATATATTTCATTTTTTTATTATTTATTTCATTCTTCAGATATTTCTGTAAGTAAGTTTATTAAATTAATTTAGTAAATATTAAATATGGGCTTTTTCAAAAATGTCTCAATTCGAAAATACATTCATGTACATAAATTAAGGATAATTTAGAGTCACGTCGAAATCGTACTCTAAAATACATATATCACTCGTAAAATGACAACGTACATCTTCAAAAATCATATGCAAATTGCAGGAAGCCACCAGAGGACACTTATAGTACGTCACAATGACGGGAGTGTCAGAGAGTGATGTATAAGGAATACAGGCAAAGAAGTAAAATTGTTCGCAAGTGCTATATAAGCCTTTCATTGCAATAACCGCATAGTTATGACACGAAGGGCGCATTTGGATGGTTTTTTTACGTGGTAGAATTATCGGCCGTCCGGAATATGGGCGTATCCAGCTGGAAGTATTCGAGGAACTTGGAATTTCCCAGTGTCATCTCCAGGCTTTGGCAATGATTACAAGATGATGGTAATGTTAGTAGACGTTACAGCGCAGGTCGCCCCCGAGTTACAACGCCGAATGAGGAGCGGTATTTGGCAGTTACTGCCAGAAGAAACAGACGGAGCACAGCATCAGGCTTGTCTCATCAACTCTTTTCAGCCACTGGTACTACAGTTTCAAGGCAAACCGTGTATAGACGCTTAGGGCAGATTGGTCTTTATGCTCGTAGGTCTGTCAGATGTGTTCCACTTACTGCAACTCACTGTCGTCTGCGGTTAGCCTGGAGTAGAGAGCATGCATTGTGGACACCGCAACAGTGGGCTTGTGTGATGTTTTCCGACGAGTCCAGGTTTAGCGTGCAGTCTGATTCTCACCAGACTTTCATATGGAGAGCGCAAGGTACCCGTTACCACCAAGAGAACATCAATGAACGACACCATTTCGGTGGTGCAGGATTACTCGATTGGAGAGGAATTATTCTGGATTCCAGAACTGACCTGCATGTTCAAATTGGAACCATGACAAGCCAAATCTATCGGGACGTCATTCTGGAACAACATGTACGTTTGTTTCGGGGCACCATGGGTGCAGAATTCGTGTTTATGGATGACAACGCTCGATCGAAGGATATCACCCGTATGGACTGGTCAGCATTCTCACCAGACTTGAATCCACTAGAGCATGTGTGGGACATGCTTGGCGGACGAGTTGCAGCCCGTCAACCACCTCCTACATGTCTACCGGAACTTCGGAGAGCATTGCTTGATGAGTGGTGTAATATTCCCCAATATCAGATCGCTAATTTAATACTCAGCATGCGTAGGCGTTGTACGGACTGTATTGCATCGTCTGAGAGACATACTATGTATTTACCATCATACCAACCATGTAATATTGGTTTTTTGTAAATAATTTGTTTGCTTTTTTAAATTTGCTCCAGGGAGCGAAAAATCGCAATTTTTATTAATGATATCAAACGTAAAGTATCTTTTTTGCTCTTTATGTTTTGTTTCATAAATAGGCTTTACAAATAAGTCACATTGGTTTTGCTTCTGATTCTTTCTTTTCCTGAACTTGCATTATCCTTAATTTATGGACATGAGTGCATTTAGTATCACAATTGTAAAAAAAAAAAAAAATCCTTAATAATGTCACTGAAAAATGATATTATTTTTTAAATCAATATTACAAATGTCATAATTATAATGTCACATTTAAAAGTTTATGGAAATACTAACTAAAGTATTACATTTTGTCAACCTTTGCAATTAAAAAAATCTTTTTTAATACAGTTATTTGATAAATTCTCATAATGTGCTTTGATTAACATTACGTTTACGTACTTTTTCTTATTAATATTAGATACTTGACCTATACATTTATTTAACTTCCGAATTAGAAGATTATTTGGAATATTATTTTAATTCCTATAATCATATAAGAGCACTTGACATATTAAACCATTTTTAAGTGATTTTTGCATTTTAAAATTTTTAATACTTTCACTGAATTGCAGGTTTAAAATTAAAAACACAATCATTCGATGCGAGAGTCGCACTTGTCATTACATGCGAAGGGGTTTTGGAATCGGACAAAAAGAAATATCAAAGTTTTGTGATCTTACGTCCAATGACTCTATAAAAGTCATGATTCATGGCTAAAGAAACTATCATTTACTATACTACTAGCTGGTGACCGGCGCTTTCCTGCCGCAGAAGAAACAATGTTGGAAATTCGTTTGAAATTTGAAATTAGGAATGATAGAAAGAATGATAATTATTTCCTTGTCGACTGTGAATGCATTCAATGAAATAGAATGATATATAACGGAGAAGTACAAAAAATATTTATTCTATTTTTTTTTTTTTTTGATTTTATTATTCAAGTATACTTTAGGGTAGACAATATTTGTTTTTTCGTCTTCAGCAAAAACAAATAAATGTCTTGGCTGTTAGACCCGTAAGCAACCAACATATAACTGAAAAATAGGTATTTTCTAGGTTCAAAGCGATCAGTTGACAAAGTTTTATCGCAATCGGATGAATGGTACGGCAGCGCATAAAATACGAACAAACAAAAATTCATTTTTATATATTAGATTTAAAAAAAAAAGAAGATGTGTTGAAACTTACGGATATTATTGATAAAAAGGAAAAAAAGCATTCCTGTCAGCCGCAATACAAAAACAAACGAGGTAAGTGAGACTTCTTGCAATTATATCACAATCCACTTTCATAAAAAAATTTTAACAAGGGAAAGAAAAAAAAAAAAAAAAGATAAATCCTTTAAAAGAAATGAGGGGAACAATCCTTGGCTGGTTATTCACTAGAGCGAAGAAGATATGACTGAAGCAAAGAAATTTTACCCTTAGAAAAAATAAGTTTTACGGGATTCATTCATGCTTTATTCTTTTTTAAGCTCGAAGAATGAAGATCTTATTCAATGTCTAGGGGAAATGAAAGAGATGGCAACGCATATAACGGATTTAAATAGGGGTTTCTCTTCTTTTTTAGTAATTACCTAACGTCTGAGCATAATCCCGGATATTATGTTTCAAAGCTTGAAGTCGTAGCTGAATGAGATAAAAATAGGCCATTTCGGTTAAGTCGACTACTGGCAATGATATCCGTCAATTGAAATCCAAAACGACTCAATAATGAATACCCGGGAATAGTATGATCAACGACTGAATCAATGATTCTCCAAAAAAAAAAAAAAAATGTATTTTTCAGTCATGAATCTTCAGAAACAAAAACAATCAACAGAAGGGAAAAAATGGGCATCGTGTAAGCTTTGGGACAAGCCCTCTGCTTGACTTTTGAAAGTATGCCTTTCTACTTTTTTTTTAGTTATGGTTACCGGCAGAGTAGAGATATCTGACAGCTAGAATATATGTTTTTTATTTCACTTAGAAATGATTTCATTTCAGTTTGCAAGAAAAATCATTCAAGCGAAAAAAATTCCGAGCACAATATATACAATAACGTTTTTTTTTTAACCGTTCAAAATTTTTTTTAATAAATAGTTCGTTTCTTTTTCGCATTGTTATTGCCTTTACATTTCGTTTGCATAAGCATATAAAATGTTTTCCCCGATTTTCAGGTCTATCGACTAAATTTTGTGTGGATTCAAAATAAAGTCATCCCTTTATCTAAACAAAACGTTTTCAGGATATAGAATTTTTAAGATGATTCCATAAGACTAGCATCCATTTCTTATCACATAAATAATTTCTATTTCGAAGGAAAAAATGTCATTCCTTATTTTTTATTTTAAAAAGATCATAACTATAATAGCACGTAATAACAAAGAAATTAAAAAAATAAAAATAGTAATAAATAAATAAAATAAAATGTTATACATTTTTCTCGTACATAGAACAACATTTCCATCCACTGACTTAAAGATAAAGGATGTTTGTTCTATATGAATCGTTAGAAAAAAGAAGCACTAGGAAACTGTCATATGTATTAATAGATGTGCTCATGTTAATGGGCTCTTAATACTATTTCAAGTAAGGTTGTGCCAGATTAACTATTGAAAGCTGTAGAAGAAAATATAACTCCACATTGGCAGAGTTGTCAAGAAATGGAAAAAAAATATATATATTGCAGTATACACTTTATATATAAATATATAGTACCAATCAAAACTGCGTTCCCTCCAGTGGAATTTTCCCTGTATGAATGTTCACAAATACTCAAATCAAAACTAATCACTAAAACGAGATTGAAACAAAGAGTGATCTACGAACAGAAAAAAAAAATGAAATGCCATATATAAAAAATAAAAAAAAAAAAAAAAAAACGCTGAAAGAAAATATTAGCAATAACTTCCAATGAAACAATATAAATATAAAATTATTAAAATGGCAGACCTCAGCTCATTGACTTTTGCCGCCATTCAGTATTAAAAATGTAAATGAAAGTGGAAGTGATTGAACCCATCATTCATTTTTATTCTTATGTTTATAGGCATACCAATTTCAACATCAAGAGAAAAAAAATTTCTATTTGAATTTCTTGACGCTAAAAGGTAATGATGTAGACCGAAAGGTATATGTCTATCTTCGTCCAGCATGACAGATTTCCCTGGCTGATTCTGTTATGTATGATCATTAGAAAGAGAATCAAATAAAAATCTCTATTTCAACAACAGCTTTCTTCATAAATTCTAGAAAGGAAAAACAAGATGCACAAGATATTGTCAATGAATTTTTAAAATATCCATTAAAATATTTGAATGAATTATTTTCTTCATTCAAAAACCAGTCAACACACATTTATTGCTGTATGACTTTTATTTTGTATTGATACGATAAATTCCTAATGAGAATTGAGAGAAATATTACAAGATTTCTATAACGATATCACTCACAGAGATATATTTAATAATCCTTTAACAAGTTAAAAATAAAATCGTTTGGCCTTGGATAAAAGCAAAGACCGCAGCCTACATTGAAGAGGAGATAGCAAAGAAAGAGAGTACTCACCGTGCGGCTGCTGAATCGGAAGGATGCGGAGAGAGCGAGTGAAGAGGATTCACGGCCACCCCTGCTCTCCTACACCATTGGTTGGTCATGGACGAATGGCTACAATGGAGCTGTGCGCATGTGCTCTTGGGGATCCCTGGGAAAACGCTCCCAGTCGTGTCTTCCGCAAGAAAAAGAATTCCAACTTCTCGGGGGAGATGCTCAGCTCTCTGTTTTGTTGCAAACGAATTTTTTAAACTCCTTTTCACGTAATCAATTAAATCTTTTTTTTAGCCGGTTATTTACCGTTCCTAAACAATGATGACAAATTGGATAGATTTTTTTTAAAAAAAACTCTCTTTTTTTTCACACACTGATTACCTGTAATTTACCGATGAAATTTCTTTTTTCTTTGTTGAATGAATTAAAAAAAAAATAAACTCTCCAAGCTCCATTAAGTTATCCATTCATCAGCGGTTTAATGAATCTGTGCTTTAAAGTTATTCTCTCAAAAATAAGTTATAATGAAATGTCTGGCCAATGAATTGCTAAGACTGTCGGAAAAAAAATTTACTTTTTATAAATAACAATAATTAAAACAACGCTTTTGTATGTTTTAATCATAAAACACATTTAAAAGAAATGTGTTTGGGTTTGGTTTTGTTTGAGATGGGTTTAATTCGTCAAAATAGGGGTGAAAGGAAAGATGAAAGGAGGTGATGTTTACATTTAACAAATGAAGACTCACGGTTTTATGAGACGTAAACATTACAGATAATTAGTAATACAGAAAGAAAAAGGTACTTATGCACAGTAAAATATTTCAGAGTAATTTTTATTTAATGTAAGGGGCATAAACATTAAATTATAAAGAATAAATGAAAAATTTCTATTTTTAAAATTTGATAATCACTTTTTTACTAAATAATAATGATCTTTTTTATATTAAAATGCTTCTTTTTTATATGTTATTGAATTTTTTCGGCAATATTTTAACAACAATAGGTAATAGAGAGTTTATTCTATTTAAAACATTTTATTTTCCATTAAGGAATTGCTGTAAGTATAGAACTTCTTAAAAATATTATAAATATTATTTTTAAAATCTATGATATTTTGATATTTAAAAAACTTTATTATTAATGATTTTTTTACTTTAAAATATTATCATTTTTAAATACATTACATGAAATAATTTGCAAATTTTTACCTTTAAATATCGTCTTCCTCACTTTTAGCTCAAAGATTGGCTTCGCTGTCACACTCGCTATCACTTTCTTCTTCATTTATTAAAGAAATTTGAAGAGTTTCGCACATTTCTTCAATAATAGCGTCCTTTTCCCAATATTTCATTTCAAGTTTTTCAACGTGCTTACAGTGAGACTGCTACCTATCATTAGATGTCTTATATATTGCCTCCTCCGTTTCTTGGAGTAATTTATTCATTTCCACGTCGGCCGTGGGGTTGATATCTCTAATTTGTCTTTTTATATCTACCCAAATGTACTCGATTGCATTGATGTCGCAACAGTATGGTGGAAGGCGAAACACTTGAAAACCGTGTTTTTGTAACATAATATCAAATCTATAAGTTTTAAATTTGGAAACATTTAATTTAACTAATTCTCGGTTTTCTGCTTCTTGGTCTCAATATTTAAGGATATTATATTAAAAAAATTTCGTACCCTCCTGAAATCTTTTTTACCGCTTGAATTAGCCATATTAATACGAAATTTTGAGTTAAAATAAAGTGTGGCACATAACACACACATACACGTGAAAAAAAAAATTGAGCTAAAAAGTATCTAATGGGGAAAATCCAAAGTAAAAGGTGAATACCGGATATGCGCTTATCGTTCCGCATCTCACCCCTTAATGAGATGGAATCGTCGAAATGTGATCGTCTCAGAATCCGTTGACGAAACAATATATATTTTTTTTAGTACCGCTGTATTATATATATATATATATATATATATATATTCCTTAATGCGCATGCGTTTGTAAAATTTGGCGTTTTTGGCGTGAAAAAATGGATCACTTTGCATAGATTAATTCCGACATTTTTTGCTATTTGTTCTTTTTGATGTGAGGTTGTGTATTTTTGTTTCATTTTATTTGCCACTTTTTTTCCTATAGTTTTCCAAATTTAGGTATTCTGAACTTTTTTTTTTTTTTTTTTCAATTTTGCCATGCTTCTTTGAGTAAATATCCATCATTTTAATACTATACGCAGAGAAAAAGAAACATTCAGGGACGCCAAAACGGCAATTTATAGCTAAACATGGAATGCATGAAATTGTGCCAAACAGAAATCAGTCCCTTTTTGCGCATGCGCTGCCTACTGGCCGTCTTATAACTAGCCGAGTGTAAAACCGACATAATTGTGTTTGGAAGAAAAACTTTGCCACAGACTTTGCCCAAACAATCATAGAAATCTATAATTAGAATATATCAGCATCACAATGGTGTATCAAGGCACAAAATTTCATTCATCGTGGTTATTTCATTTTTGAGTTGTCATGCTTACGGGCAAACAGAAGAGACATAATTCTACAAATATATTCTTTTTGTTAATTCAGAGAAGTCTAAAAAGTAGATTCATCCAAATCTTGAGGTCAAATATTTTAAACTATTATAATATTTTCATGTGAAAAAAATAAAAATATTTAAAGTCATATTAAGATTTCACAGGGAAAATTACAATTTACGATAAAATATGTTTTATCAATCCTATTTCTTGATATGTTCATAAATAAATTCTCCCTTTATTATTTTCAAAAACCGCCACCATAAAGTTAATTATAAAATTTTTATTATGTGATTTTATTATTTACAGTTAACAAAACAATTTTTTTAGAAATGAATTTATAAAGATTTAAATACATTCCTGATACTCTGTCTTTGATCAATGATAGAATGTTAAACACTGCGTACGGATCGCGAGATTTCTCGTTTTTAGCAGGCCGAATGTTGTGGTCGGGTCACGAGATGTCCCGTTCTCATGTTTTTTCGGCTAAATTGATGCATAGCCATCTAGAGGCAAATATTTCCGCAAAGAAACCTGTAAGACCTGGGACAGCACGTTTTTGGGAAAAATTGTACGTTCTAAAATCATCATAACTTCTTTGTTATGTATGAAACAATAACAGACGGAAGACTCACCACGAAGAAACTCGTGAGCGGTCCGTAACAGATTGTACTCGAAACACGAGAAAATTCATGAGTAGTCCTTAATGTCTTTAAAAAAAAATACTGCTACAAACATGTCGAACACCATTGCACAAGGGAATATGCATTACGAAATATCACACTCTAAAGCATTATTCAAGTCAATGAAATAAATAGCAGCTAAAATGTAAAAAAATCTTATATAATAAATACATGTATAAAACCTATAGTAATATGTAAGGTAATCTAAAGAGTATAACGCGCATGTAAGTGTAAATGCATATGCATTTCCTATTAATATATTTTAGATGATTTAAACGTCATATAAAATAATTTCTATATTAAAAACAACGATACTAAAAGAATTGCTAATAATAATCATAGCTTATAGCACTGAATGGATGCAGTTTCAAAATCATTTCCCAGAGAAAGAAATAATAGCTTGATTCTACCAGTCGTAATCTACTAGGACAATTCTAAACATTTTTTTTTTTTTTTTTTTTTTTTTACTAAAAGTTATAAAAATAAAGTTACAATTTATCTGTTTCATGGTTGATTTGTTGCCAAACATTGTCAACAGTAGCATTTAAAATTTTGACAAGATGCATGATTATGTATGTATATATATTTTCATGAAAAAGAGCAATTCATACGTAATTACTTGATTTACTTCTATTTCTGGTCTAGTGATCTTAATCCTTTGTTTACATCTTGAATTGAATTCCTATTTTCGTAGACGCGACAAAAGAAACATCCCACTGGAATGAATTACGACACTGCAGATCACGATAAGGATAACACGCTTTCACAATACTTACCTAGACCTAATGATAACTCTCACGAACTCTGACAAAGCTCATTTCCGTTGATTGCACTTTTTTTGTGATCTAGATATCAAAGTTACTGGAATTAAGTCTGTAGAATGATTGTTTCTTTTAGCAAACATATGATTTGATCACCTTTGTTTGGTTTATAACATGTGGTTGATGTCTATGGCGCCAGAACTTTCATCAAATAAATCTAAATGTAATCGCGCCATTCTAATTCTATTATGTGGTTTTCATTATTTAGGATCTACATCTAAAATCTATCTCTAGCTTTCAATGAATCGGAGATATCATAAAACACAGAATAACATTTACTGACGAACACGAACACAAAGCTACATCGTTCTACGTTACATCTCTAATTAGACATTACAAATTCTGAATCACTAAGTAATAAAAAAAGAAGCGTATCAAAGTTCTACAGAAACTGCGCGTGCGTCGGTTGCCTGATGACTACAGCTAAAATACGGGAAAGGCGTCTCTAAGACGGAACAACATGTAAAAAACCCCAAAATTATTATCAGACTTTCTTTTGACGATTTTCATAAATATACTGGAAGTAGAAAAATGAAAAGTAGATTTTGTTAAAAACTGATGCATTAAAAGATTTTGTCAAAAAAAAAATCATCCAACATTATCTGTATAAATATGTGTAAAAAAGCATGAATTACTAATCTGTTGTCCCAGTTTTTGAAAGATTTAAATATTGCAATTTTTTTAATGTATAGTGTTATAGAGATTTATAAAATGAATTAATAATTTTCTAGAATAAGATGCCGAAATTTTGGAATGGCAATTTAGTGTTTTGGATTTTCCACGTGCTACGTGGAATGTGCATTTTTGGAATATTCTAATATGTTATTTTACTTCAACGAGTTCTTTTTAAAGATTGAAACACTTTTTAATCTTTTGAATAAGTAATGAAAAATATTTTGTAATTTCAAAATTGAAACTAAAGCTTTCTGTAGCATTTTATGGTCGCATAAGTAGTTTATGATGGAAGTAACTCATTTGCCTTCCAGCTAAATTTCTTTTTCAGAGTTCACCTTACAGCGTACAATATTTATATTACTTTTTATTCCTAACATACTTTATATAGTGACAAATATTTATTTGATTTCGATTAATTATTTTTTAAAAATTAATTTATGTCTATTTTTTAATAAAACTGATCTATTTCCAAATATTTTTCTGATTGCAGCTAATTATTTTTAAAATGATAATAATTAAAATAATTTTTCATGTTCTCCATTAGCGACTAAAAAATAAATTTTGCATGAGTACGACGTTCATCCGCATACTTCTTTACACAAGGTGGAAAGTAAAATAAAGTACGACATTTTTCTAAAATAAATATTTTGTTCTATTTTACTTTAAGAAGTTCTCATATGTTAATTAATACTAAGATCATTCGACTCTGTTAATTCTTTCAGTTTTTCCCAACATTTTTCTTCTTAAAATCAACATATTTTCTTAAATATTCAAACCCTCTATTGTTCCCGAAATACTTTTAAAAAAATCAATACATCACAAATGATGTGAAAGTTTTTTTTTCTAAAGAAATAAGGAACTTTTGAACTTCAGTATCGCATATATATATGCGAATCTAAATAAATCTATTTCATCTTCTTTTTTCCATGATTGAAATTATAATTATTTCTTCAAAAATCGTCGCTAAAATTTAATTTATTCCTTTTGTATTTACAAATCTTACAAATCTATGTTGCATATCAATGATGTGCAACATAGATTTGTATGTTTTAAAATTCTGCTAATAAATTTATTGCATAATTATAACACTGATTTCCAAAAGTATTCGTACACTTACAAATTTTAATGAAATACTGTTTCATAAATCATTAAAATTTAATATTTCAGGATGATAACTTTTTTACTCATATCAATAACTGTTTCTTATCAAAACTTCTTTAAATATTCTAAAAAACATTCAAAAACTTTTTTTGAAAAATCATTAATCAAAAAAGAACAAAACAGCTGTTTCCCATATATTTCCGTACGTTTCAAGGAAACTTTTAATTATTAGTAAATATTGTTAAGATTTTGTTAATTAGTATTTAGTAAAATATCCTGAAACATCTACAAAGCTTTTAAACATCTAGGCATGGAGTGCCCTAGTTCTTTCGTTGCTGTAGTTATTTCTGTATCAATTTTTTTCCCATTCTTCCAACATTTCTGTCCTTAAATTTGGTTTTCGTATTAATGCCGTGTGCCTTCATGCTGTAAAGAATTCGACCCGAAAATTGCCAGAAGATAGATGTCAGCACTAATAGTATTGGTGTAGATCAAAAATATGATGACATCCCACCGGTAGTACGTTTGGCAGATGGAGATTTTTTTTTTTCCCGGCTGGATTCAGCGTGATGTTGTGTGGTGTTGAAAGTGAAAGGCATTGATGCCTGTTGATGGTGTTCTATCTTGTGAATTAAGATGATGGTCGTGGGAATGGATTTACAAGTGTTGTATTGTATGAATTTCCTATTGTTTATATGTTTGTGAATGTTTTTATGCTGTGTGTTTTGTCCGAGTGTGATGTTATAAATAAACAAATTTAGCCTATTCACTCGGCTGTATTTTGAAGACATCACAACACTCTAACTTTCAGCTCTGGCCAAATATGTTTTAGCGGATTTAAATGGATGACCGAGGAGACATTTTCTGATTTTATAGATAGTTATAGATACCAGAGGCAGACATTGAGAGCAGTTGTTTAGGATCTTTGTCATGATAAAAAAAAAGTCATTTTAAATACCTCATCTTATACTGAAAATTTTGTATTGCATTTTAAAATATTTAAATAAAACAAACGATTCATTATTTCATCAATATATACTAAATTACCTATTCCTGATGCTGACATGTACCTTCACACAAGAACACTTCAATCACCAAGTCTTACTATTCCAAATAATTTCTTTGGATTCGCTTTTTCATTTTTATTCAATTATATCCCCATCAGAAAGAAAAAAATTGTATTTCCCTTTATCTACGAATAAGAAATAATTCCAATTCATTTCTGTTTATTTATCGTTGATTTAGCGAAGAAAAATCAAACATTTCTGTTTTTTTTTTTTCCCACTAGCAAAATCTTTGCAGTACTAAAGCGTAGATTTTTCATAAATTTTTAACTATAAATGTTTTATTACGAATCTTTATTAACTCGAATCTTTTATTTTATCGTTTATTAACTAGAACGAATGACATGTTCTTACCATATTTTCAATTCTACTTTCTTCTTTTATTTCTGCGTTTTGCTTTTTTCAATTCCACATTCATATACTTCACTGTAGAATGGAACAAATTTCAGCAATATGCTGAATTGATTTACTGCTATTATGATGAAAAATAATAACATTTCATTTTTTTCTTTAAGAGTTGTTAGCTATTCGTTGTTTTTACGAACTATTTTAAAATAATTAATAGATGTAGAGAAGTATATAAATAAGGTGAAATAAATTTTATAGAATTAATTAAAATAAAAATTTTATTGTTAATTTAAGTTATTTCTTTGTTGAGGAATAAAGCCATTAAAGGAGCAAAGATTAATTAAACGTTTTAAAATGTCATCAAAATGTAGAAATAAGAAAAAGAAACCGAAGATTGTTTTACTTATGAATTTATCTGAAAAATGTTAGATATACGATCATTTTTGTAATGTGTTTTATCTCTTTCTTCTTGCATTTTCCTTTTTATTAATTTTTTTATTTTTTTTGTGTTGAATCACATCTGAAAAAATACTTGACTTCATACTCGAATTTATTTCCAGGATATAGCACTCTTTCTTCCCATTTTAAAAGTGCACGTATACTTTGGGGAGTCGTTGTATATATTTTTTGTTTTCTTTAGAATAAAGTTAGTTTAAACATCATACATTTTATTATAACAATAGAAAGATAATAATAACAAGAATAATTTGTTTCATTCATGTTTTGTAATTAAATAAACATGGATAAAACAGAAATTATTTTTATTTCAATATATTTTCTGTCTTTTTTAAAAAATAATTTTAAAAAAATTGGAAATAGAAAACTTAAGAACTTTCTGAAATGCAAGCTGTAATGATATTTGGCGTCATTGTGTGGCGGAAAAAAACCAACAATAAATCCAAAAGGAAAATAATGAATTCTGACCTTTTTAATTCATTTAATAATGCCTTGGGATATTTTATTACCTAAATAATTTCAGGCATGTTTATACAATTTTGTATTCTCGAATAAATGATTGTTTCTCTTTTGAAAGTGTTTTGACTTTTGCAAATGATTATTTACTGTAACAATTCAGGGTCAATAGCCGGAATTGAGTAACAAGTATCAGTTCTCAACAAATAGCTTTCCATTATTAATCGCAGCTTTGATTCTGTTTCAGCAATAAAATAAAAAAAGAGAGAAAATATTTACTTTGATTATTTATAAATGTCAAATAAAATTTAGTTTCTTGACATTCCTTCAATAACAAATGTTAAGTTTACTTATTCTTTTTTTTAAATTATTATTATCAGTCTAGCATCTTATTATTGAGGTAACGTTTAAATATGAAGAGAAAGGACAGTGGCTATTAAAAATGACAGCTTATTTCAAAATTTATCGAAATGACATATTGTCTAATAATAATAAGACACTCTACGTACAATGGAAATTTTTTTAAATTTTCTTTCTTCTATTCTTAACAAAACTATACAATGTAGCGCGAATACAAATTTCTTCAAAAATTAAATAATTAAAGAATAACGAAAAATTATCTAATAAAAGTCATTAGATGCTTCAAGAAATCATTAAAAATTAAATATATTAATTTTTAGATGAAGTAAATATAGCAATTTATTAGTACATATAGTCATTTTTTAGATGAAAAATTAAAATTTTTTAGTTGGATATTCTTTAGCATCCATAATAATTTTCACATGTCTAGAAATTAATTTTACACTTTATTTTATAAATTCTGCATTAATATTCCTCTATTTTTGGAGTAACTGTTTTTAGTTCATTCTATTCTTGACTGTCGTATTTTTGACCTTTAACCTCTAGTTCTTTCCGATTCTACTCAGTTGGGTTTAAATTAAATAATCAGAGAGGCGTTTTCATAACATATGGATATTTACACAGACAGAAGGGGAAAAAGTATGAGATGTATTTTTAGAATCTTAACAAAAACAAAAACAAAAAAAAAGTGATGTTGTTTTCGATACAAAAATTTGGATTGGCAATTTTAAATTATTTTTAAAATAATTCAATAAAACGATGTACCATAATGCTGTTAATAAAAACTAAATTATCTAATCCTGATGCTTCCTACATTGAGCAACTAGATTTAGAATTAATTCCCCCCCCCCGATACATCGATGCTAACGAAGCTGTAAATTATCCAAAAGAGCTTTTGAACTCACTGGATTTGCCAGGCATGTCACCACACCTTCTACGACTAAAAGTTGGATCTCTGGCTATTTTACGCGATTGGTTATTAAAAAATTGATGAAAAACGTTATCGAAGCCACCGTTTTGAATGTCAAATTCCTAGCCGAAAATGTTTAGTTGCCACGAATTCCAATGATTCTCACAGACGTGTCAACTGAATTCGAAAGCGTTCAATTTCCTATTAGATTGGCATTCGCAATGACAATCAATAAGTCGCAAGGCCAAACGATGTCTGTTTGCGGCTTAGATTTGGACACACCATGTTTTTCACACGGACAATTATACGTGGCACGTTCTCGCTTGGGCAAACCATCGAGCTTATTTGTGTTCTCTAAAGACGGACTGACAAAAATTATCGTACACTCAACTGCTCTTCGAAATGAATATTGATTTTATTTATTTCATTTTTTTACTTTAGGATAAAAAATGTATTACTTTTTTCACTTTACGTTTACCTTTTAATAAATCAAACAATGTATATGTTCATTGCATTAATTGAGAAAATGAATGGTTGGTGTGTTTTTTTTATTATCGGCGATCATTGTCTACAGCGCTCCATTCCTCTTTCTGTCATAGATCCCATCCCCACACACTTACAATACATTCGTTATTTTTTAATTAACAACTAAAATATTCACTAGAAATAATTTATATGACAGAACAACATTTGCCGCATCAGCTAGTATATATATATCTTAAAATTATTCTAAAATTATGTATGTAAATTGTATGTGCGTAACGTAACCGGTAAATAAATAACTGTCAACACTAATTCGAACTTTTTACTGAACCCTTTAGCGACACCACACTAGGATTTTGCGAAATAATTTAGCAGATAAAAGCCAAACTATGCTTAAAATATCACTGCTATATATAAAAAAAATGAATTGAGAAATAAAAAATAGGCACGAATAAAACTTTTTTTTTATAAATTTATCTAAAAACATGTTAATATCTGATGGTTTTTGTGATTTCCTTTTTCCTTGTCTCTTTATACTTTCATTTTTAGGAGGAATTGAATCCATATTCAACCCTTAACCATGATGCTTGAGCGTATATATATATATATCGAATAATCTTTCCTTCCAAAGGATAAACTAAATCTGGTAATTTGATGAAAAAATGCAGATGTCTAACTAAAGATATATGTTAAATTTCATTTGAAATTAAATTGCGATGATATGAAAAGTAATCAAATATATATATTTTCGAATTCAGTACCTGTTAAAAGAAGCTATTATTCTTTCTTTGAGATTTTAAAATATCGGATCGCTTTAAACACTATCTGCTTATATTTTTGTTAAGTAAGCTTTAATAATTTAGCACCGTCACACACGCAAAAAGAGAACTCACCAGAAATTTGAGAAGAAATTAATTAAAGATATCAAATTACCTTTCTTTCAATTTCAACTTACAAGTGGATTGAAAAGCAAAGCAATTCAAAGATGTATTCGAATTCATACTGTAATGTCTTGATCCTGACCGACCAAATAAAAAAGTAGCGCAACAAAACAATTCTTTTATTTACAGCCGTATATATTTACACAAAAGCAACTTGTTCTCATCTAGGTTAATATTATTTACAAATATCAAATAACAGTTGAAAATTTAATCATTAAATGTAGTTTCTCGATCAATTCGGAGAATATACATCAGAAAAACGCTAACAGGCTGTGAATTCAAACGGCTACTCCAGAGGTAGCGCCTTTTGATATCTTTATCGGGTGGATCTTAACACAGAAGCTCAAATCACACCGAGCTTCTCACAAAATTAGGAACACCTTCCAGCATTCACGTCTCTCTGACTCCTCCTTAAAACGACTCTCACTGCTCTCCCTTCTCTTCAAAAAATACAGTAATTTATTTCCATCAAATCTCCGCCTCTCATTTTCTCCTGGGTGCACTTGAGCTCCTTATCACCCAATAGCTTTCTTTAACTATTGTAATTGGACATACATTTTCTCTTGAAAAATTTCAGTAAATAATATATTTAATTAAGGAAAACAGTTTGGTTGAGAAAAATAATAAAAAATTATATTTTTATATGGCCGCCCACAGCAAAAACTTGTCAGTGAGTAAAATATTTCTCTTACACTTTTCAAGCTGAAGTTTCACATTTCTATCAGTAACATTTGTTGAGATATTAAATGCTAAATTTACTGATTTACACCATTTTTTCATACATCTGTTTAGTGTTTGATAGAGCCTTTCTTGCAATTTTCAGGGATTTATAAGTGTTGATGTCTATGGAGCTAGAGTTTTCAACAACAACAAAAAAAAAAAAAAAATTCTAAATGTAGTCGCGCCATTTTAAATCTATTATGTGGTTCAGAGGTTTTAATTATCTATGATTGAACATCTAAAATCTATTTTTTAACTTTCAAGAATCAAAGATATTATTAAACTAAGATTAACATTTATTGACGATAACGAATATCTACACGAGCACAAAAATCTTCGCCATTACATCTCTAATTAGACATTACGAATTTGAATAGCTAAGAATTAAAAAAAGTACCAAAGTTCTAGAAAAACTGCTCATGCACCGATTTGCAGGGCAATCATTGCTGGAAAAGGAAAAAGTCGTCTCTAAGATGATACATCCCGGCAACAGTTGGATGGTTGTCCAACACCTTCTTCAAAAGGGAGTGGACAGAAAAATTTCTTTAGGGGTTCTGATGTCTGGGACATAAACTAGCCCACCTACTCCAGGATATGTCCTTTCAGTTTGGGCCAAATTCAATTCCACGGTGCTCTTGCTATTACACGTCATGAGTGCCAACTGTCCGGGTTTGATATTCGGTTCAGGTAGTTTCCATTTAGCTCGAGATTGCAAAGAGTTGAGATATTCTTAGGTCCATCTTTCCCAAAATTTGTATCTAAGAGACTGGATGAGAGACCATTTAGAAGATAAAGAAATGTTAATCAAGGAATCACTGGGTTCTGGTATTGACAAGAAGGTGCTCCCACCAAAAAATGGTCTGGAGTCGAAGGCTGAAGATCAGCTGAATCGGCAGAAAGAGGACACAATGATCTTGAATTCAAAACTGCTTCAATTTGTGTCACCACCGTAGTAAGTTCTTCAAAAGTCAACACTGTTGATTTAATCACCTTCAACAAAATCTGTTTCATAGTTTCAATTTTGGTCTTTCGCAATCCATCGAAGTAAGGAGATGCTGGAGGTTGAAAATTCCACACTATGAAAAATGAAATTCCACACTATGCCTTCCTTGGCACAAGAATCTTTGCACAGAATCCGATTTGCATGTTTTCCGTAGGGAGTCGAAAATATTTTTTGTACTAGTTGTCCCTTAAAATTAGTGGCAATGTCGCTTCATATGATTGAGGGTTTCGACTGCCTAGCTATGAATCTCCTAAGACAAGCTAAAAAAAAACTCTCGGTAGTCCAATCAGACTCAGTAGTCAATCAGAATTCCTCGAGCTGTTTCAAGCCAGTAATTATCAAATGGAGAGCGAATATAGACATTACATGTTTCTAATAGTACGGAACACTGAGTGTTTACTCTTACTTCTGGTTCTTTAATCTTTATATAATAGTTACAGCGGGAAACTGCGGATGCAATTTTATTCTCTGCGTTAGTGTTAATAGTTTTGTTTTTAATTTATAACAGAGTGATTAGTAGTGCTTCTTGTTACAATTTGCACACATATCCCTTTTCCTACAGTCTCTAATTCGATGATTTTGTTCTAGACATAAGAAATAGCTACTTTGTCTTCTTAAATTATCTCTTTTTTTCATCTATTGTTAAATCCTCACAAAGTTCTGAAATATGTTTATCATTGCAATATACACATTTTTTCTCAACAACTGGTGCAAAATATTCATGAGTTTTTGACGAATTATTATTCCACGGAATGCGATTTCTATTATATTGTCTATCATTTGTAAAGTTTGTTTATCGCATGATTTTTTTTGACTGTATCTAGAATTTTTAAAATCAACGTTATGAGCGAGGGTTTTTTTTTCTTTTCTTTCACCTTTTGAGACACTTAGCAAATTAAATGATTCTCGACACTCGATTTCAATTTTCAAAAATTCTAAAAATTCCATAACATTGAATTTACTTTTTTCCACTCTTTCCAAGTGTTTTCTATTAAAATCTAAAACTAGATCCTCGGGTATTATTTTAAGGAGAATCGGTTGAACCAAGTGACTATACATTCCAGTTGTAACGTTAAGTGACTCTAAGATATTGATTTGTATTTTACAAATGTCATACAACTTTCTCAATCCAACTATATTACTTGAGTCTTTACAAAAAAAATATTCAACAGTTTCGACATGTGAGCATTTATAACAAGCTCCTCTCTACCAAATCTTTCTTTTAATAACATTAAAGCTTTATCATAATTTTCGTCGTTCAAGCCATTCGCCACATTACTGACAGATCCCACTAACAAAGATTTTATTTACTCAAATTTATCTATTTTTGTTAAGGTTTCGTTTTTGTCAATCGAGTTTTGGAATTTATTCAAAAATTCTAACCATAAACAAGGATCACCGAAATATTTGTCAATGCTCAATTTAGGTAGACGGACAGAATTCACAGCACATTTAATAACCGAAGTATTTAAAGAAGCACTCTGTGTACTCAGTTTGCAAATTTAGGTTCAACTGTGATAAAGTACTAGAATCAATTTTAGACAGTTTGTTAATTTGTATTGAAATTCTAGAACATAATAAAGCAATCTTTTCATTGTATTGAAAAAAAGATTCTATTTCCGTGTTGAATTCGTTTTCATCTGAAATAATTTCTTGGATCTTACTACCTAATTCTCTTAATTGTCTTAACCTCTCATTTAAATATTCTAAATGCTCTTGTAAGTTATCAACAGACTGCTCATCAAATTCCCTTTCTAATTTATTTATGAATTTAGTTACGTCTGTACGAATGACAGCTGAAGGCATTTTCAATTTCTTTTTTAAGTCCATTCTTATAATATATTATTAATAGTACAATATTAAAAGTAATTTTAAAACAAAGGCAATATTTTAAATCAAAGAAATGTTCAGCAAAAAGTAGTAATCAAAATTCTCAAAATATTCCATTATCAATTCAATCAATCTCAACGGTTTCGTCACATCAATAATATTTCTATTTCAATGCCTGTCTCTATTTCAAACAATCAAAATAATATTTTCAAATCAATTCTAACTGTTTCCATCGAAATTGTATAATAAGGTATAAAGGTATATCTTACTTTTTTTTTCTTTCTGTGCAGTCAGTATCCGTAAGCGAAAACGATATTCTGAATCAGGATATTATCACATCCGGCTTCCCATTCCCAGCCGATGCAACAAAAAAAAAAAAAAAAAAAATGTTTATGTCTATGGCACCAGAGTTTTCAACAAATAATTCTAAATGCATTCACGCCATTCTAAATCTATTATGTGGTCAGTGGTTTTAATTATCTATGATCTAACATCTAAAATCTATTTTCTAACTCACAAGAATCAGCGATATCATTAAACACAGAATGACATTTATTGACGAAAACCTACACAAAAATATTCGCCGTTACATCTCTAATTAGGCATTACAAATCTGAATTAAAAAAAAAAAAAACGTATCAAAATTTATGAAACCACTGCTGGAAAGAGATAAAGGCGTATCTAAGACATAACGATACGTATAGCAAAACATTATTAAAAGAAAAAAGCGTAAAATAAAAGCACATTTTTTTTAAAAATTTCATTAGTTTTTCTAAAAAATGATCAGATTATACATAAATTGCAGTGTTAAAAATTTATTCATAATGAACACATTAAACATCTATACAGAGTAGTATTCTTTCTACAACATTTGCACATGTGCAATCGAGTTCATTTTTTGCAACGTAGAGAGAAAAAAAAAAAATTGAATATACCTGGAAAGATCTACAGAGCACGTTCTGCCAAAGTCAGTGCATTTCTTTGTTCAAACATAAGGCACAATTGAATGCATCGGCCATCGTTCAGTATACTACTATACAAAATGGAATTGACCAAAAGATGGTTTCTAAAATTTTTATACTGCACGTTTATAGAAAAATTGCCATTGATGATGAACTTCTTATACGAAGAATGGAATTTTACCGTTCCAAAAGTGGTACTTTTAAAGATTAATGTTTCTATTTCGATTAAAGCAACCTTTGTCTGTCCAAGATTGCTTGGACAGACAAAGAGATTACCAAAGATTTGATCTTATCTAAGGGAAATGTTTATTTCAAATGTAAAATCATAGACATCAATCGAGTAGTTGTTAATATAGTAATTACTATAGCTGTCCGTGGAATCCACGAATATTGTATAGATGTCACTTATTACCTTAAAATATTTTTCATATCGTCGATTTTGGAATATTGAGATCTGAGCTAACTGTTCTAGCATGAAAGTAATGTCAAATATAAGACAAAATATCGATTTCTGCATCACTTGTAAGATGTCTCATCTTTCTTCATCTCTGGGAAAATAAGAATCCTGTAGTTTGCAATCTCTTTCTTTAAGCACACTTTCTGAAAAGGATGCCGAGAATTCAGAAAACGATATTTGCATTTTTCTTCTACTAGGCCAGCGCTGTGATTGCGTCGAGTGTAAATCGTCAGCACTTCCGCACGTTTCATGTTACCAAAATATACCACTCTATTAATAAGCACACAAGTTAGAGCAAATAAATTTATTTTCTTTCTAGGCATTTCCAGTACTTTATTGAGATATTTTTAATGTTCAATTTCTCAAGTTTCTCTTCACTTCTTTATGAAACTGATGTTGCAATCATCAGTCAGTCAAGATGGTAAACAACCTTACGCGTGATTTACAAATTTCTTTGAAATCATGATGATTGAATGATGCGCTATTAGACAAATATTTACATATGGCACATTTTTTTGCATTGAATAAATGTGCATTTCCGAAGAAAAGGTTTTCATCTAAATATGTGATTTGTCTTTCTAAATTTAAAAATAAGCATATCTCTGCAAATTTTATAGATAGAAATGTGAAATTTTATGTCTGTATAGATGAAGGTGAGAAGAACATTTTATTTTTGACATTTTTACTCGATGCGGAACGTATAAAAATCTATTTATTTTCAACTTTACACTACGGAAGACACATAAAAATTATTAGTTTTTATTAGTATTAGTTTTTAACTTTTTGCACTCAATCTTCACAAAGGCCATAATTTTTTCATACAATTAAGACCTTATAATTAAAAATATCTAACTTGGTGCAATATTTAGGAATATAAAAACTTGTTTCACTTTTTTAGGACATCGAAATCTTCGAGCAGACGCGACAATTAATCTATCATCAATGAATTAAAAATTTATTTTCAGCAAAATGATATCGGTGAAGGAAAAGTTTGCTTCCATACTGCTGGTCCTTCACTTGTGTGAATTGCCACTTTGCGATTGGAAAGGATGTCTTCTAAGGTTTCTGAGGTATTTTCTTTCGAGAAAAATTTACTTACTCTTTTTCTTCTAGTGTCATATTTTAAGATGTCAAAAGCTCTGATATCTAGTGAAATAACGTAGTGTTCTCTTTCCTTGGCCTCTTCGATAACATCTAGCAATTTCCGAAGAGCATGATTTATAGATTTGCCTTCTGTGAAACCAAACTGGTGTGGGTGTAACACTTGCTGCTGATTAAGAGTAAAATGAACTCTTTGGAGTAATTTTAATTAGTAATTTTTCTAATAATTTTCCTAAGGTCGTAAGGAGAGAAATGGGTCTATAAGACTTCAATCTATTTTTTTTCTTTCCCTTTTTTGTGAAAGAGAGCTATTTATCCCGTTTTAAAAGGAGTTGGAAATTCTTTAAGCTCAAAGCATTTGTTCATGAAAGTGGTTAATAACTACTTTTATAGGTATTTTCTACGCCAATTCTTGATAGTGAAAGACTAAAGGATAAGATAGTAGATACCGTGTTTAGTATTACAGAACAATGGATGACGAAAACTAAAACAGTTTTGGCAATCTTGAAGCTGCAAAGAATACTTACCAAATCTCCTACTATAGTTGGTATCACTATCATTTCGATTAAGATATCAACACCCTACAGAACTAAATATGTGGTCTAACTGTAATAATTCTTGAACAATGAATTTTTGTAATCAAGGAATGATTTATTTTTTTTTTGTCTCTCTGCATTATTTCAAATGAAACGTCTTCCCTTTTTCATAGATCAGTAATTTAAATAGAGATAAATCACAACTTTCATTCGCAAAGGAAAAAAAATCAATTTTTATCAAAGAAACATATTGTGTCTAGCCTTCATGAAGAGTGAGAAAAATTAAATATAGTAGACTGCCGAGTATCCGACCTAATGTGGCGGAAGGAAAGGCCGGATAAGAAAAAAGCCGGACAGGCCGGAGAACTCATTTCTTTGTCCACCCATACCAGAAGACAAAGTTTTTATACCAAAACTAACTCTTATAATACGTATTTTCTCACTTTCTATTGAATACTAAGCACTCCATTTATCTCAAACCACGTGGAATGTGAACGCGGTAGGGGCGTGGTGAAACATAGAAGCAGTTGCTGGTAGAATGTCCAGTTAAAATAGAAGGCTCTGTACTGATAGTTTATATAACTCCTAACTACGAAACTATATTTTTTTTGCTGTTACATCAGAAACTATTCATTGTATTTCTCTCTTTTATCATCCATTTTGAAATCTTTATTGTGCTACTCTTAAAAAAACAATTAGCACATCTTCAGAACAATTTACGAATACTATGCAGTTATAATCAATCACAGCGACAATGTTTGAGGTCAAATGGCACTCTGACGGAAAAATGAAGAACGAGCAGAACACTACTCTTTTCCTGTCACAATTTGTATTTTGCACACGACACATAGGAGGATCGTAGCAGATGCCCGCAAAGCAATGCCTTGCCTTCCTACTTCCCGCCTTTCATTACGGTAAATGAAAACTAAACCGGATAGTCGCGAACTGGATACTCGGGAGTGTACTACAAATTTTATCCATTTAATATTGTTCAATTGCAGAGAATTTAAAGTAATATATGTAAAATCATTCATTTATTACAGGACAAAAGGGCGTATTTTATTTTCTTAGACACTTTTTTACAGTGTTTTTAGATTCTGAAATAATTAGAAGCCTAATAAATAAGTGTTCATATTTTGCTTGAAATGTATTTATCGTTCGTTACTGTATAGTGGCTTCAAAAGGAAACGTAAATCTAACAAACACAATATTATAATTTTTTATTTAAAGCGAACATACTGGAAATAAAAAACTGTATGGGTTTAATCGTCTATAGCATAGTTTGCAATATAATACGAATGAAAAAATTGCGGGTTCAGTAAAGATGATGATTGCAATGTTTGTGTGTTACTTTCACACACAAAATCATTTATATAACTGACGAAATCTGCCAAATGCATGTTTATGATTATTTATTCTTTTTCCTACGATAAGCTTTAAGTTGCAATCATATCTGGAACTACACGATTAGAGTGCGATTCAATGTTGTGGCGATGAAGATATTTGCCGTAAGCGGTTACAATGGAAAAGTAAAAAGGAATATAATAATAGTCGTTATTCTTTTGAAATGATAGCTTTGATCGATGGTTTTAAGTGAAATATTATGACTAAGTCGCGATGTTTAAATATAAAACGTTTCATCTTTCATCGTATAAAAGGGCTAAATGAATCTGAATTCACAATTTCGTCACTTTCATGAATAAGATTAAATTTTTGGGATATAAAAGAATCATTTGTACTTTCAACTTTACCATGAAAGATCTTCGAACATTAAATTAGCGATTTAGACCCGAATCCATTTATCCACTCCAGGCAGACTTTAAAATTTTTTTTCCTGTATCTCAAGCCGGAGATAAAGCTGAGTATTAAGATGAAATATATTTATATAAAAATAATGCTCAGTAATTTTAAATAATCGCGAGGATGTTAGATCATTTTAGATGTATGCTGGAAGTCATCTTTTTTAAACTGAAATTCGCATAAGCATGTATGATACAAAATTTTCCGTTACGTAACGATCGAATTTGCTCCACTTGCTATGATGGACTGGTCCAGATGCCTCTCTCGTCATTATCTCAAAGCTCAAAATTATGAGAGCAGATCATAAATAGCCCAACTACAGCTTCCTAATTGAGATGTTTATCAAGTTTAACCGACCCAAACTCAATTGTTATTGTATTTTTTAAACAATTTTTTAAAAGATATAATACGGAGTTCATTAATTGTCTCAACTTGCATCTTATTCTTTTGCATTCAAGTAATTCCGGAATTGTTTAAATATTTTTTAATTGTAATGCATTTACTGCAGAAAAAGGAAAGAATATTATATAACAAATTAATTAAAATACTTTTCGTCTATTCAAGTAGTTACAGCGCATGCGCGTATCTCTTGATGATTGACGTTCGACCCTTTCCTGATGACAGAAGACCCGTGGACGCTTCATCACGATAAAAACCGGTTCACTGGTATATCTGGTGTCAAATTACCAATCAATATCTTAAATTTCAACAGATCTAAAATCAGCTGATTTCCTGATCTCGCTCCTTGTGATTTTTTTTCTAACAGTGAAGAATTTTCTTATTGATAAATGATTCTCAAGTTATGAAGGAATGCAGAGACAGAGTCTTTGAAAGAATTGTCAAAAGAAGGCTTGTCATCTACATTCATATCTTTATATGAAAAGTGGCAAAAATGTATAGATACTTCACGAAAGTATCAATGAAAAGTTTTTAGCTATATTCATTGTCTCATCATAAATTTTTGAATATAGTAGTATATTTGTATCACACTCTATATCTTAAGTTCGTTTGTTAGACTTGTTCGTTGTCCCGCATCCTGCCAAGTATTCGGGACTGAAGCAAATTCAATCTGCGGCCTAGAAATTACATTTGTGAGGCCTCTTTTATTTTCGAAATTTATTTTCAAACTGTATTGCCATAACAAAATAATAACAATTAAATTTTAACAAGAAGCCGTGTTGCATCCAGCTATCTTCTAAGTTAAGGCATTGTAATATCTTGAACCAGATCGACCCAATAAGAGAGTAGCGCAACAAAGCAGTTCTTTTTTTACAGCCTTGTATATGCACACAAAACCAACTTGTTCTCATCTAGGTTAATATTATTTACAAAAATCAAATAGCAGTTCAATCACGAAATAGTTCCACGATCAAATCGTTGAATAAGTCACCAAGAAAAAAACACTAAGAGGCTGTTAGCTCAAAATGGCTACTCCAGGGGCAGTTCCAGAAATCCCCCTATCTTTATCGGGTGGATCCTAACACAGAAACCCGAATCACACGGAGCTTCTCAAAAAATCAGGAACAAATTCTCCGGGCACCGAAATCTCTTCGAATTACAATTCGAAGGATTTCTTTCTTCTCCTCTCTGCCTCAAAATCAATAAATAAAAAATCATGCATTTTATTTTCATCCGATTTCCGCCTCCGGTTTTCTCATTGGTGAACTTGAGTTCCCTATCACCCAATAGCTGCTCAGCAATGCTTCCTCAATGGTCTCCACTCGATAGTGGGGATGTCTGTTAAGGATGCATTTTTGTAGATGACCCTTTTGGAGTACATGTTAATTATAATCAATTCACAGCTAACACCGACTGAAGTCCACCTATGTTTGGCACTTAATGACAACGGCTGCTGGTAGTTGATCGTGTCTTCATGATTTAAAGAGTCTCTTCATAAGGAAAAAAAGTTTTGCATCAGGATCTTTTGTATCTGTGTCCCCTTACCTAGAGGTAACAAATGACCAGACACAATGATTCTGCTAGTGAACGAATCCCCATCGTGGAAAACCGGTTGGTGATACATCTGGCCTGAATGTCAATTACCATGCGAGGAAAAAAAAGGGAAACGTTACAGTATGCATATGTGAGAAACAAGTCTATAGTTTCCTGACTCTTCCATTGCTCATTATGACATTTGCATTATCTAGCTATACTTATATAAAGCACAATGTGTGTGTGTGTGTTTGTGTGTGTGTGTGTGTGTGTGTGTTGGCGCTTTACAGGCCAGACCGTATGACCTACAGCTACCAAATTTGGTACATGTATACCTTGGATGTCAAGAATGTGCACCTGGGGTCCCTTTTTTGAATTTTTAATTAGAATTTTAATTATTAATTAAAAACTAATTTTCCTGCAAAAAAAATCTTTTCATTTTCCCCACCACCAAATGAGTAAGGCTTCAGCATTTTTTTCCCCAACAGTAATGAGGCTAGGCTTAAGATTTTTCGGCTGATTATTTCAAACGATTCTTTTTATTTCCTTAATGTTTGATGCATTTAAAGTTAAACAGCGTTAATGAATCGATCTTTCAGATTCATTCTGAAGTACTTTTGAATTAAAATAAAACAAAATAAAGGAAATTATAAATTACTAATCTGCATAGTGTTACCCCAACTGGCGTAGAAAAACTCACGCATTTGCGTTACCGTAACTGGCGTTGAAAATTCACGCATGCGCATTGTGTTCTGATTGTTGACATGACAACCATTATCAAAGGATGATTTAAATTATTTTTAGATTAGTTGCATGCTTTTGTAATTAAATTGTATTTATTTCAGTTATATATTTTTTGTATATGCTTATAGCTTTAATATATCGTTTTTTAAGTAGTTTATTTTTACCTGTTTTAGACCGATTATTTTAAGCGATTCTGCTTATTTTCTTAGTGTTTGATGCATTTAAAATTAAACATTGTTAATGAATCGATCTGCTCATGATGAATCTGAGAAAATTTTGTTGACAAATTCTTGAGATATTACATAAATTAAGATATACAGTACACTCCCGATTATCCGCGGAATTGGGTGGCGCGGCCGCCGCGGATAACAAAAATCGCGGATAATCCGAAAAAAGCTAAAAACGGGTATAGCAAAAGAGAAAACAGTCATTCCAACTTTGAAAAATCGTTTTATGTACAATAAAACGTAAAATAAACAGCAGGAAATGTTTAACTAACGGCTTAATATTTTAGTATATCACTCAAAACGAACCTAAAATGCATTTTGTTAATGAAAACAGAAAAGTGCTTTGTATTTACGAGAGGCGTCAAGGATACACAGAAAAATGAATACATATGTACTGTTTTAATACTGTAATGCATTATGTAATTACAAAAGCATAAATGTAAAACTGCACCTTTTTGAAAAAAACAGTCAAAAAAAAAAAAAAACTTTGTGCGGTAGGCACTTTGTGCAATCCGCACCGCGGATAACCCGCTCGCGGATAATCGGGAGTCTACTGTATATTCTTAAGTGCCCATAAAGTTTAAACGCTCAGTGACTCTGTTTCCAGTAATCATATTATAAAAGAATGCTTTGTTTCAGTAAAAAATATTATTATATTAATTGCAGATTAATCCTTTCCACTTTAATTTAAAGCATAAATTCCACGGGAGCTAACAGAAAATTAGAGAGATACATATTACGTTATGACCGAAGGCCTTTATAATATAATGAGTGAATTATATGACTATCAAAATGTGAAGTTTTAAAATATTTTGACGAAGAAGCTATTAAAGTAGGAATTGCATAAAATATTTAATTATTAAAATTTTAACGAGCATTAAGATTGGCTAACTGGCTGGTCGCCAAAGGCGGTTAGTATTTAATAGACTGGCATCAGATTTTAGCAATGAATTATTTACTCTGTCAGGACTCAGACTAAAATCAGGAAAATTAAAATATATATATATATATATATATATATATATTAGCCTAGTTGCCAATTTGCTAGATTTTGTAATAAAAAACAAACAAACAGATTTTATGAATCAAAATGTTTATATAATACTAGCAATGTTAATTAACAATGTTTAATTTTAAATGCATCAAACACTAAGAAAATAAAAAGAATCGTTTAAAATAATCGGTCGAAGACAGGTTAAAAAAAAAAAAATACTTAAAAAACGATGTACTTAAAACTATAAGCATATACAAAAAATATATAGCTAACATAAATGCAATTTAATTACAAAAGCATGCAAGTAACCTAAAAATAATTTAAATCCAGTCCGCATCCGTTGTTAATAATTGTCAACAGAACACATTGCGCATGCGTGAATTTCCAACGCCAGTTACGGTAACGCAAATGCGTGAATTTTTCTACGCCAGTTGGGGTAACACTATGCAGATTAGTAATTTTTAATTTAATTTATTCTGTTTTATTTTAATTCAAAAGTACTTCAGAATGAATCTGAAATATCGATTCATTAACACTGTTTAACTTTAAATGCTTCAAACATTAAGAAAATAAAAAGAATCGTTTGAAATAATCTGCCGAAAAATCTTAAGCCTAGCCTCATTAGAGTGGGGAAAAAAATGCTGAAGCCTGATTCATTTGGCGGTGGGGAAAATGAAAAGATTTTTTTGGGGGAAAGTTAGGTTTTAATTAATAATTAAAATTCTAATTAAAAATTCAAAAAAGGGACCCCAGGTGCACATTCCCGACATCCAAGGTATACATGTACCAAATTTGGTAGCTGTCGGTCAAACGGTCTGGCTTGTAGAGCGCCAACACACACACACACATTGTGGTCTATATAAGCATATATTTAACTTCGTGAAGAATATATTTGCTTCGTTATTTTCACTTGCTTATAATAGTGTTTATAAATATCGATAACTTGCTAAAATAATATTGTTTACACCACATAGGGATACCGCGCAATCATGAGTCATAATAAATAAATTTTCAAAGACATACTTTTTCGAAAAGTTTCTAAAATAAAAAATAAAAATTAATTAAAATATAAATTATTAGCATAGTTGTTAACATAAAAAATGGTAAAAATGTAAAATTAAAGTAACTATTTTATTAGAAGATTGTTTCAGCCTGCCACTTGGTTCTCAAAGCTAACTTTTATCTGCAGAGGATGCTACACCTCCTCTTTATTATAAGTCGCACAAGCAGGACTTGACACGCGAGAACAAGTGGGATTAGAGTTACCTCTGTAAATGCATCAAAACCTTGCTTTATCTATTAATAGAGTTATTACTTATATTTGCATGAAATTGCTAACAGTTAAGGAATTCAGTTTTGAAATGCTAACCTTCTAGAGGAAATAAGTGAATGAAATACTGTGTAAAATTGATATTCCATCCAATATTATGAAATTTTTGTTTCAGCCATATGATGCAATAATTTGAAAAGTAATAAAAGATTAAATTATATATTGCTTTTCAATGCTGACAGATTCCTAAATAAGTTAATATATAACCGTAGATTTTAGAGATGTCACAATTTTAACCCTTTGCACTCGGAAAGCTCATTCAATGCATTATTACATTCTTAATACATGGACCTGTTTATGACACCAAAAAATAAATACATGCAACTGCTTTCAATTGAGTTATCCAGAAAAATGAATCTACATCTTCTTAACATTCTGTAGGTATTTTTAACAATTAAAACTAGAGAAATAAATTTAAAAAAATGTCAAAATGATGGACCAACTTGAATGGGGGCAGAGAGAAGATATTCGATTGCAAAGGGTTAATACATTATATAAAATCTTGATGCTTAAGGAAGTGACCCTTTTTCTTAATTGCATTATAATTAACTTTTAAAATGTTAAAATATTAATAAGAAAATTCTGTGTTCCTCTCATTTCTTTCTTTGAATTCCAATTCCATTTTCTTTGGATTTATTGAAACCAATTAATAACAGTTACAGGAAAGATTATTCCACCCTCAAAGATTTGTTCAATTCTTTTTAGAAAAAAATATCCATTCTAACAAAAGCAACCTTCTTTTTAAACCAGAAGCTGCACTTTCTGTGCTTAATCTACATCTGAGTTGTAGTCTCAGATGACTAAACAGAAACATACTTTTCAAACGTATACTTTGATCAGACAGAAATTATTTTAAATCACTTCAAATATACGCCTATAAATACTTTCGATAATCTCATTTAGAGGCTGATGATTCCAATTTTAACCGAATCTGTTTACTCATATTCGCACGAGTGGCTGTTTCATAATCTATGGGAGCATCTTCAACAAACAAAAACAGATCGATCCTTCACCGAGAGCCCCTCACACCCGAGACTGCTCTTTTCCTTCTGATCTGCAAAGGGGTGGAGTAGCTTCCTCCACTTCTTATCTGTTTATTTATCGTTTGCTTCGACTTCCGCGAAAAGGTGGCCGTAGGGGAGAAACAATCTTTGTGCTGGACCGCGCAGGAGGGTCTCTTCGGAGAACATTAGTTATCTCCGATCTCGAAGTTTGACATCAAAAGTAGCCATTATATTATTACATCTGGGATCGAAGAATAGTTCTTTCTTCTTTGGAAATAAGGAGCGATGTATTCTGTATTCTAGGCACAGCAAACATTAAAGATATACATTGTAGGGAAAAATATTTTAAAAAAAAACAGTATATCGTTTTTATAATTCTTTCTAAGGGTACTTCGTTTCTTTTAGTTTATTATTACAAAAGAAGGAAGAAAGAAAAAAATCCCTTCTGAATATGATTTTTAATAGCCTGGAAAACTTTTTTTATTTATAAACAATTTTTTCGGATATACGCTTTTCTGCAGAGATGCGAACTTGCCCAGTGTTATTTCGAGTCATCTTGATGGAGAGGTGGGCCATCAACTGATAGGAGAGCATGAGCTCAATATCAAACAATATTCAGAGCTACAATAAGATTAGGTTAAATGGATTTGGTAATGCTTTCCTACTACTGTTCTGCAGCGAGGGAGAGTTCGAACTGACAGAAATTATGGAAGCCTCTGAATGACTTTATTACTGGAGAATGGCGGCATTTATATTTGAATGAACGCAAAAGAAATAAATGGTGGCGTGTTGTCGGAATCAGAAACTCATCCAAACATTAGTTTCTGAACTAGTTTATCCTGCTTTCAGTTAAATTTCATCCCACTCACTGGATCAGAGGGGATATATCATTTTCTTCTCAGAACACGACGCTTTCTCTGCCTACCTCAAAAGATTCAATCTGTCGGAGAGTGATCAGTGCAGTTGTGGTGAGATTGGCACGGCACTTCATTATGCTACGGAATGCATCCTCACAATCTGATGGCATATGAAAAAACCATCACCAAACCATGAACAAGAAGGGCTAAAAAAAGTCGCCCTCAACTTCCTCTCCAGGCAAAAAATCCATGGGATAATTAAATGTATCAGTGAAAATACAGATCTCTTTTTGCCTCCCCAGCTCTCAACATCAAGTGTCATCCTCACAAGGACTAAGGGGAGAGGGGGGAAGCACCACAGTTTCTTCACGTTCATTTGCATTCATAAATATCAGTCAAACAGAGTTTTTCTTTGTTACCACTAACCAAATTATTTTTATTTGATTTTTTTATAGCTGTGTCTTCATCTACTTTGTCATGCTAACGAGTGAACACAGAATTCATGCCTATTTTCATACATTTTATCCTGTATATTATTATTCCAGATAGTTTTCTTTCATTTTTCAAAGTAGAAAATTTTTGGAAACAGTTTCATTTTATTATCATTTCTTATATGCTTGTCAATTCTGTGCATAGTTATTTTTGTTTTTTCTACTGTGAGTATTTTGTTACTTAAATAAAATTCCGTAACATGCCCATCAAACCGTTCAGTGACCAGAATGGTTACGGATACGAGGGTGTGAAGCGGTGCAGTATAAGAAAATGAGTTTCTTCACCAACGAGTTGCAACCCCTCTGCTATCTTAATTTAATGATTGCTAGATTCTTCCTTAACTTCCGATTTAAATATATAGTGTCATTATGAAAAGCATCCATTACTTGTTTTTAAAATTTGATTCAACTTCAATAAGTCATTTACCTTGAAATATATCTTAATATAATTCGGAATTATTAGACAGAACGTGAAAATTTTTCCTTTGGAATTATTAATTTTATTTATGTGTGTGTGGTGTGCTGAGTTTAAAATGAGTTTTGTTTTACCCGAACAAATATAAAGATATCCCTACATTTTTTGAGTGATTGTTCAATACCTTTCATTTTTTGTTTTCAGTCAGTTTTGTGATACAGTAACGTTCCTGAATTTTTGCTTATTGCAAAATCTGTACTTTGTAAAAATGTTTTATCCAGTCAATAAATATCGGATCCATTAAATGTGAATGGCACGGATAGATATTTGAGGAAAAAAAATCCTTTTTGTGAGCATTGTAAACAGAGTATGCGTTATAAATAGTTGCAATACATATTTATATTTTAGCATAAGGAGGAATGTAAAATATCATTCAACAAGCTCGCTGAATATTTGAGGTGTCGTGTTCATATACATAAAGATAGAAATAATTTCACGAAGATCTTCCTGGCTTAGGGAATTACAAAACGTTTAAATTATTCAAAATCTCTTGGTCAAATATTTTGTCGATTTCTCTTTGCATATTTCCTTTAAGAGAGAGCAAAAAACTCCATTCGCAAATACCAGATACTGGTTCTCAAGACGACTGTATGCACACTCAGCAATTCCAAATTCACGAGAGTTACATGAACTTCAATCTACAACAAGTTCAGTGCAAACAGGTGGGTGTACTGACAGCCATTCCCTGTCAAGACATCTGAAGTGGCCGGCGCAGCTCTTCCTGCAGCTTCAAGCAATCTCATTAAGAATCGAGCATCTTTCCCTTCGCGATAGTTGGATGAAACTCAATCTCTCTTAAATTCCGCGGAAGTCGTTGATCTTTCAAACAAAAGTTTGTTCAGTTTTCTTTGGTTCATCATAAAAAACGGAAATAAATGTATCAGAAGCAGGATGTTTATTCTGACTTTAAATTTGATGAAATCTATAAAGTGATAGTTAAAAAAAAATTAAGATATTAGTTTTCAATATTAAAATGATGATTTTCGCTATAAAAGAGATGATATTTGTTTGATCTTCCTTAAAAATCCTTGATATTATAGTTTAGTTCAGTTACATTTTAAAGCAACACTGGGGCTCATTTGGACAGACCTCGTCATTCTGAATCACGGTCAGATGATGAAGACAGCACCTGAGCTGGCACTCCCCTCCTCTCCAGACTTACACACCACACCAGGGGGTGGACGTTTGGCCCTGAAAGATTTAACCAGACCTGCTTACACAGCGCGTCTTCGGAGGAATCGGGTCTCGAATCAGAAACCCACCGGTTCCGAAGCCGAGACCTTACCACTCGCCCACCGCAACCCTTTGCTCGTAATTTTACATCTTCGGAGCTGAGGGGAAAAAAATGGTGTTTATATTTCAGCAAAATGACATTAAAAAGTAAACGCCCAATGAGACAGTTTTGACATGAACATAGTTACAGAAGTATCCAGTGGGATATAGCATAAATTACGCCATCTATTTTCCCCTTCATCATAGTAAAATCACAAGAAGGGAAACATTTCTATCACTTTGCTCTTATGTACTGGTGGGAATAGATGTGTTCCGAATTTCGTCCCTTTTTTAAAAACTATCTCTCCCGAGGTAAAATATATTGAACCTCATTCCAGAAGATTCTTTTTGGCCATGCATGTGCAAAATTATGTTTACAGTATTATATGTATCTCTATCTTTACTTATAATTAAGATGCATGCGTGTTAATGTTCAATGATATGTGCGTGAATTAACGCTCTACAGGCTAAACAGTTTGACTTAGAGTTACAAAACCTAAGGTATAAGTATTTTAGAAGAAGGAAATGTGCACCTGGGAACGATTTTTTTGAAATTTCGATTAGAAATTGAATCAAAAATTAAATAAAGTTTTGGCGTTTTCCGAGATAACTTCCAAAATTATTGCAGTATAATAAAGATTTTTACAATATATTAAAATTGAAAAGCGTACCTTTTCAAGGATATTAATTTTTTTATTTTATATTATTTTATTTCTATTTTTACTTAATTTTTAAAATAAATTAAAAGCATTTTACAAGATAATTTATTGTTAAAGTGAAATTCAAATTCCTCGTATCGTTGCTACTGATATTTCATCACGGCGTTTTTCCGATTGTTTTGATCAAGATATGAATATTTGGCGTATTTTTCCATGTTTAGAGTTTAAAGCATGCTTTTAATGATTTTTTGAATTTTTTTTCTTTTTCTTTTATTTATTTATTTATTACTATTATTATTGATTTTGGGAAGAAAAAAAAATACTCGCAATTATAAATCGTAATATGACAGATATTACGAAATTTCTTTTAATTTTAAAATTAGTGCGCAAATAACAAATAAATATAAATTTTTGTAAGAAAAATTCGTAAATATTGATGATGCACTTATTGGTGATGTTATTTTTCATTCGTGTGTGAATATGAATTCTACAGCAATCATTGCTTGTAAATCGACACCAGGGTTGAATGAACGCAAAGGCACTTGGTCCCGCGAGTGCGAGCTATATTCTAAGTATAATAAAATAGGTTGCATATGAAACAGAAACGTCATTGTCATTTGGATTAATATTTGTTTTACCTTACAGCACTCACTTTTATAGCAGTTTCGTCAGCTTTGTTGTTTTTGAAGATTCCTATTTAGTTACTAAAGAACGCTTTAAAGCCATTGAATAAACATATTTCAAGTGAGAATTATTGTTAGTAATAAAGACATGGAAAAATATGAAATAAACTAAAAAAAGAATCCCTAAAATATGACAAGTTAAAAAAAAAAAGCGAGCTTCAATAGTTATGCTTGCTATAAATTCCTTAATTTCAAAAGAAAACACTTCAATGAAAGAACTGCTTCAAAAATCATTAAATCATTCAGTTTTACTTATATTAAAATAATAAGATGGGATTTATATTTATAAAAGGGAAATAATGATCATCGTCTCATTTTTAGAGATGTTTGAGAAAAATACAAAATACAATACATCTCGAGTATCCGATCTAATATAGCAGAAGAACTGGTCGGATAACAAAAACGGAGGATAGGACTGAGTTCTATGAATTCATTTCTTTGCCCACCAATAGCAAAAGGCAAAGTTTTTATACCAAAACACACTGTTATAATAAGTATTTTCTTACTTCTTATTGAGTACTAAGTCCTCCATTTATCTCAAGCCACGTTAGAATGTAAACGCTACAGCGGCACGGTGAACCATAGAAACAGTTGCCGGTACCGTGTCGAGTTAAAATAGAAGGTTCTATACTGGTAGTTTATATATGTAGTGAATGTTTCAAGAATTTATTAGAGAAAAAATCAGTAAAATGATTTAAACTCTTCACATTTTAACATAAATTCTGTAATGTCCAACTTAAATGTATTAAACATAAACAAAATTTTAACGTAAAATCGTAGGCCTAGTTTTTAAGAAAATTCACTCAAACTGATTTTATTTTTCACTGATAAATAATTACAGAAATGAAAAGTAAAAGTAATAAAGTTGTCATGCTCTCAGGTGCGTGTTCTAGTGGACAGCTAAACTAGCGACCGCCGTTTACTAACGATAAAACCATACGCCGGGCTCATTCATCGAGCTCAGGTGTTTTGGGTTGTCACGTGGACAATCAAATAGAAAGACAAACAGCCAGACATTGAGAGATTTTGACAAAAATTTGAAGCATATAAATAACTTGATCGTAAAGATTACATATCAGATTTGATTCGTTTATTTATTTCCGTTTTTATCAAGTTCACAAACCGAAAGAGAGACAAACTTAATAATAAAAGTGTTTTTGACTCCAAAAGTTCTAAAAGTGAAAAAGAATTAAAATTCTGAATCTATTTTTTTAAAGACTGTATATACAGTACACTCCCGAGTATTCAATTCGCGATTATCCGACTTCCGTACTATCTGGCCTCATTTATCAATAAAAAATCAGTTTGAGTCCATTTTCTTAAGAATTGGTCCTACGATTTACGTTAATGTTTTGTTTATGTTTCCTGCATTTAAGTTAGGTGTAACAGAATTTATGTTAAAATGTCAAGAGTTTATATCCTTTTACTTATTTTTTCTTTAATAATTCCTTGAAATGTACAGTGCAGTATATAAGCATATATAAATTAGTACAGTGCCTTCTATTTCGACACATTCTAACTCTACACATTATCGGCAACGCTTCTATGATTCACCGGGCCAAGGCTGAGTTCACATTGAGATAAATAGAGGACTTAGTGCTGAATAAGAAGTAAGAAAATATTATAACAGTGAGATTTGGTATAAAGATTTCGTCTTCTGGTATTGGTGGGCAAAGAAATAGAACTCCGACTTTTTTACTATCCGATCTGCCGTCCCGCCACATTAGGCCGGATACTCGGGAGTGCGTTCTTTCTGTATACGAGAAAATTAAGAAAGGAAGAGAGAGAGATTGCAACGGATGCATAAACATATTTTTAACTATTAAAATATTATTAGAATTATAATATTATTAAAGTTATTATTACTCTGTTATTGAAACATTATACCATAATATATTAAAAGGAACTCCATAGTATCATAAAATTGTATAGATGTGAGATCTACGCAATCGAAATCGGTACACATAAATGAAAAACCACGCAAATCACGTCAGACAGAAGAACAGTAGAGCATGTTTCTAGGTTCCAGAATTCGCATTCATGAATGGTGTCTTTTTCTCATCATAAAAAAATGGCACAGACACCAATAAAAATCATAGCAGGTCAACAACATAAAAGTTATAAAGCTAAAAAAAAAAAATACATTCCATTCTAAAAAAGCGATTTCTACAAACATAGAAAAGGTGGAAATGAGGGAAATTTTTTTCCACTCTGATCCATCTAGTATAATTTGTATCAAAGAGATACCCTCTTAGTAGGAAAAAATATCCAACAGTCGGACTATTTGAACCTGAAAAACCGAACGAAAAGAAAAAGTTGCGAGCGGATGCAAGAAAAAGAACACGAATTGCAACTTCTGTTTAAGAGGGGCTAAGAAGAAAAAAAGAAACAGAAAAGAAAATGCAGCGAAGCGAAACCACTTTTTGGGGGTCAACACCTCGGCTTAGAGGAGAGCTGAAATTGATTTTCTGACGGCTGGTCAAATGAAATAGGAAACAGTTGGCTGATCACTTTCGCAGCGTGGATGAAACATTTTTTTTTCTTTCCTTTTTAACATTCATGGGCAATTCTGCAGACGATAATTATCAGATGCGTTTTGTATTGTTCTTATTTTTCACATCTGATTTGTGAACATCGTTGAATAGCTTTGTTATGGAAAAAAAATATGCAACTGAATTTTTTAGTAAAATTATATTAGAGTATAATTTTATTAAAACGTTACGTTTTTTTACAGTATGTTACATAAGCATAGGCTATTTTAATACGAATTTTGAAGAAATGTGATTCGCATATTGATAGTACAATTGAGTAATTCGATTGTTTCAAATTCGAATTCATCGATAATTCATTTTTTTTCTTTGGTGCTTAAATTTCCTATTAACATATCACCTATAATTCGAATTTCTTTTGGACAGTTCGAGATCAAAATAAAAAAAAAATTATTATCCTTTTTTAATCGTTTTCGTTAATTAAACACGTCCTTAACATGTGTCCGTAATGCAGTTAAGGAAATAGATTTTAAGGCTCTAAATTCTTTCGAGTATTTTACTGCTACAAAATTTATTTAATTAAAAAAGAAATAAAGATTCCACATTTTTTTATAAAAAAAAATTAACATTATATATCTGCCATCTACGGATGTTTCAGTGGTTTGAATTCTGAAAAAGAGCATTAAAATAGAGTAGACCTAAAACTTTTGATGGACAATGGAAAAGTGTGAAACAAGAGGGGAAAATTGTTCTATAACTGTTATGAAAACGCTTTTAAAATTTACATTCTGTTTTCTTATTAATAATGTGTTCTTTATTGAGATTGTTAACTGACATTTCTAATTTAATTTTTTTCCCTTACAGTAACTCCAGTTAAAACAACCTTCTTTTCATTCCGATCCGCTTGGAATTAGACAAATTCCTTTAAACGATAAAAATTTATTCTTTATCTTGCTAATCTCAAGGAGTAAAAATAACCATATTGTTTAAAACTGGAAACTAAGCTTTTAAAACATTTTTAAACATTTAGTGTCAAATAGATAAGCTGCCATTGGATATAATGTATATATGTAACGGCATTTGCTCAAAACAAGAAACAGCTATCAAATCCGACATGGAGTAAATTTTGAGTAAGTAGCTATTCATTGAGAAAAGATTTTTCGAAGTTTTTAATAAATTTTTAATTAATTAAAATTTATCGAAATTGTAACTTCTTTATTCAATAGCTTCATTGCGTAGCAAGTCAATGGAGAATTAGTTGGATCAGCCCAGCGAAGCACAAGCGATTGGTAAATTCAGCTGTGAGTCGAATCCTGGAGTTCATTATATAAGCAGCATCGAGTCGTGCTTGGAGTAGCCAGTCGTGTAGTAGTGAGTCGGCAGTTGGATACCGAGGAGACAGTGGAGAATTGTAGGCATTTGGAGAGACCGTAGACTACGTAAATTCCCTGCTCCTACTGAATTCTGTCTGACCGCTTTGTGAGCTGTGGTCGTTGTTTATTACCGATTACTACTTCTGGACTATTGTTTGTTGTAAGTATGTTGCTGTGTATTGCGTGTTTACGTCTCGGCTGTGTATTTGTCGCCTGTGAAATTCTATCTACGTGTTAATAAACGTCGTCGTTTGTTATTGAGGCCGTTTGATTGCGTTACACCGTACATCCACTACAAGCGACCCCGTAGATTTTATGGGCTCAGTGGAGGAAATTCCGTAACAATATTTAATTTAATAAGCATTTAAGGGATGCGTTTTTATTTTATGTAGTAAACAAAGTTATATTTCTGAGAGTCAATCAATTGTCAAATTGCTTCCCACATTGGCAGCAAATATAAAAACAGAGAAGTTTAAAGTGTTTTTAAAAATTTGGTGTTTTCTCCCACATTATCTTCGGAGAATATTTTCCTAAAAAGTCACTGTAAAACAGCAAAATTTGAAAAGAATAGAAACTAGTCTTCACTGTGAAATGTCAGGTTGCACGCGTTTATAGGCGGCAATCGAGATCTGGTTATGTAATTCATCGGCAATTTTCTCTTTGTAAATTCGTTAAAATCTGTTTCATATTCTTAAGTCATGGAGAGAGTTTTCAACAACATAAAGCTTCTAATTTTTATTCTCTCATTAATAGATTTTATTTCATAAAAGACTGGGAATTGAAACACAGTTTAAAATGCACCTCATTATTGGTGTTGTTTATAATGGCATTTGTCATGGACAAGCTCGCTGCCGAAGTCAGCGATTTTAAGCCCAGGGAGCGTCTCTTGTTTTCAGTAGCGCCAACTAGGGTCAAGAGTACGTCTTAGTTACTCACGCATCACATTCGCTTGTACAACCCCTTTTTACAGGGGGTACATTTACACATCTCACACATAGAACAGATGAAGAACAACCATACCCGAACCGGGACTCGAACCCAGAATACCCAGATCACGGAGAAGACGTGCTACCCCTATGCCAGGACACCGGCACCTCGTTATTAATTATCATTATTAATCCACGTTTTTTATTCCATTCAAAATTATTTAAATTACAGTACACTCCCAAGTATCCAGTTCGCGACTATCCGGCCTTGTTTTCTTTTATCGTAATTAAATGAGGAAGGCAAGGCGTTGTAGAAGCAGTCATCTATTAAGGACTTTTTCCAAAACTAAAAACGGTAAGTTTTGACCCTTATCTTTGGATTATCTTTTCATATCCGTGTAATCATTTATCAATCTATACTTATAATAAAGCTCAATGTGTGTGTGTGTGTGTGTGTGTGTGTGTGTGTGTTGGCGCTCTACAGGCCAGGTCATTTGACATACAGCTATCAAATTTGGTACATGTATACCTTAGAGGTCGGGAATGTGCACCTGGGGTCCCTTTTTTTGAAATTTTAATTAGAATTTTAATTATTAATAAAAAAATAACTTTCCCGCCAAAAAAATCTTCCATTTTCCCCACCGCCAACTTTTCCGCCAAAATAATCTTCCATTTTCCCCACCGCCAAATGAGTAAGGCTTTTTCTCCCAACAGTAATGAGGCTAGGGTTAATATTTTTCGGCGGATTATTTCAAACGATTCTGTTTATTTTCTTAATGTTTTATGCATTTAAAATTAAACATTGTTAATTAATCCATGTTTCAGATTCATTCTGAAGTACTTTTGAATTAAAATAACACAGAATAAAGGAAATTAAAAATGTATAATCTGCATAGCGTTACCCCAACTGGCGTAGAAAAATTCACGCATTTGCGTTACCTAACTGGCGAAGAAAATTCACGCATGCGTATTGTTCTGATCGTTGTCATGACAACCACTTTCAACGGATGATTTAAATTATTTTTAGGTTAGTTGCATGCTTTTGTAAGTAAATTGTATTTATGTTAGTTATATATTTTTTTGTATATGCTTATAGTTTTAAGTACATCGTTTTTTAAGTAGTTTTTTAAACCTGTTTTAGACCGATTATTTTAAACGATTCATTTTATTTTCTTAGTGTTTAATGCATTTAAAATGAAACATTGTTCATTAATTGATCTGTTCATGATGAATCTGAGAAAATGTTGTTGACAAATTCTTGAGATATTATATAAATTAAGAAAAATATTCTTTAGTGTCCATAAAGTTTAAACGATCAGTAACTCTGAAGTACTTTTGAATTAAAATAACACAGAATAAAGGAAATTAAAAATGTATAATCTGCATAGCGTTACCCCAACTGGCGTAGAAATCAGTAATCATATTATTAAAAAAAAATGCTTTGTTTCAGTAAAAAATATTATTATATTAATTGCAGATTAATCCTTTACACTTTAATTTAAAGCATAAATTCTACGAGGGGTAACAGAAAATTAGAGAGATACATATCACGTTATGACTGAAGGCCTTTATAATATTATGAGTGAATTATATGACTATCAAAATTTGAAGTTTTAAAATATTTTGCTGAAGAATCTATTAAAGTTGGAATTGCATAAAATATTTAATTATTAAAATTTTAACGAACATTAAGATTGGTGAACCGGCTGGTCGCCAAAGGCTGCTAGTGTAAAATAAGTTTGAGTCAATTTTCTTGAGAGCTAGGCTTACAATTTACTTTAAGGTTTTTTTATGTTTCTTGCACTTAAGTTAGACATAACAGAATTTGTGTTAAAATGCGATCCTTTAACTTACTTATTCTCTAATAAATTCTTGACGTGCAATATATAAATATAAATAAACTGCCAGTACAGAGCCTTCTATTTTAACTCGACACGTTACCGGCAACTGCTTCTATGATTCAGTGGGCCGTGGCTGTGTTCACATTGAGATAAGTGGCGGGCTTGGTACTCAATAAGAAGTGAGAAAATACGTATTATTATAGTGAGTTTTGAATGAAAGCTTCATCTTGTGGTATTGTTGAGCAAAGAAATGAATTCATAGAATTGCAGCCTATCTGGATTTTTTTTGCTATCCGGTCAGTCCTTCCGCCACATTAGACCGGATGTGTACTGTATTTTATAAAATTAGAAAAAATTACCAAAATCAAATTACAAATCTTTTATAATGAAGCAGAGATGGAGACGATTTAAGCGTGGAAATTATTTGAATAATAATAATAATTTCATTCTGGACAACTCAAATGACTCTTTACTTCTTCTTTTTTTTTTCAGTCTCACGACGGCTTGTTTACTAGAAAGTGAATTCTTTTGTCAAGTGCATTAAACTGAATTAAAACATTTAATTGATTGCAAATAAGGTAAATTCACGAAGTCCATCATGCATTCCCTTCACGGAAAGACTTTCCTTTAATGGATCGACGTTTGAATTATTTCGCTATAAACATTTCCGACGTTGGAATAAAGGAAGATTAAAGCAATCCACCCGTGCTTAAGAACCCGACGATATTCATTTGCTCCCAGAAGAGGATCCCGATTCCGCTCGGATGTTTTAATTAGACGACTTTATTTTATGGTTCTTTGGTGAATGAGGAAGACAAGGCAGTGTCTAATGAGTGCGTTTTAATTCTGGGAAGAATGGACGGCGGAATGCGGGCGGCGGTCAGTGGCCCCGGTCTTTACGACTGCCGCATCCTGCAGACTAATGACTCGGAAAAAGGAGTGTCAATGGTCGAGGGTCCCAATCGGAACAGAATTTCACTTCGTTTGATTCTTTGGGTGCTCTCTGGAGCCCACTGGGGAAACACGGAAATAAGACAATGTCAGGAGCTTGAGATTCAGGACGCCGAAGTAAAGCTGACCTCATTGCCAAAATTGCTTTCATAACCTTCGCTGTTGATGAAGAAAAATGACTTCTGCATGAGATGGTCGTGTGTCCATTACTAGACAAAAGGGCAGACACGTCCTCAATAAAAGGCGGTCAAACATTTTTTTTTACTGCTATGGTCATCTTCTGACGGCCAAAATTTTTTTTATTCATCCTCTATACCAGACTTTTCAGGTTAGGAACACATTTCATTTTTTCAAGGTGTTGCGGTCCACCCAGTGGCTTAGTTCTACCATAGTTATTATAACTTAATAATAAATACGGAATATGTACTTACCTACATAACTACAAATGTAATAATAATAATTGTCACAAATATAATATCAAGTGATGCATTTAATGTCAAACAATTCAAAATACATCAGAAAATAAATCATTTTCATCTAAAGTGAGTTCTCGTATTTATAGTGAGTAGAAAACTTCGGCTACATTCTGTCCGCCAATATCTCGGTCAAACTGTTCATCTTGCACTGATTCCAAGGGATCGTCTTTGAGACAGGAACGATATGTTGGCTTCATTGCATTCATCGATGGAAATTCAGTTTCACACAGGTAGTTAGAATTAAGATACGGTTAAAGATACAGGTAAAGATAAAGATATTAAGATACAGGTTAAAATTAAGATACGTCCCTTAGATTCCAAAAGTTATTCTTAGGTTCTGAACAACGTGCTTTAAAAATTATGTCATTTTGGAGGAGATAAATTTTGTATTCTCTTTTATTTCTTGAGAAAAACGATGTTCCATAAATATGTTTTTTTTTATATGCGCATCTTGGGTTTTAGGCAGTGACCCCAAAATGCTTTGGTGATTTCCCGGTTGACCGCGATCGATATAATGCCCACCCCTTCTCTGTGCCAATTAAAACAATATTTGAGGCTAATCAATGAATGACCATTTTTTGTTTGACAACTATCTTCGTAATGTAATATGGTGCGAATTTTATCAAGGAATCTTTTGGGTGATATGGCCTTCTTCCAGTTTTCAGTAATAGTTCTTGTCATCAAACAAACTAAAAAAAAAAAATGCCTTCAAGAATGTTTTTGAGCTCAGCGCCACCTTGCTGTGTAAGACATTATTTTTACAAAGAAAATGCCAATAAAATTTTCAGGCACATTTTTAAGCGTCCCGGCTATTTTTCATTGTCTGATTATAATTTTATAGATTACTATTTTAATAAAAGTATTGAAATACCACTTTTAAATCCAAATGCAATTTTTTAGTGCTTCTTATTGATAGACATTTCATATGCTGATAAATAACGCGAAGTAAATTTTCAAATAAAGTTGAGCCTGAGTTTGGTCAATTCTTTCAAAAATTCAATTTGCCAATAAAAGTTTTTACTTCCTTGTATGCGAAATATGCAAAGATAAAGTATTATGATCGTCAAAAATTCAAATTCAAACTTTTGATGAATCTCCAAGTTTCAAATTTCTCTGAGTTTGAAATATTTTATATCTGTTTATGAATACTACTAGTTTCTGTCTGTCTATCTTTGAACACGATAACTCAAAAATGTTTTAATCTAGAAAGATAAAATTTGGTAAGTAACCTTCAAGCAGAGTTTGTAGATTTGAATCAAATTTTAAATGAAATCCATTCAGAGGAAGTTTGTCTATCTGTCTGACAGCAAAGGGCACCGATAACTTAAAAAAAAACAAAAAAAACGTAAAACCTTAAAATTTTAAACGTATCTTTAGCGCCTAAAGCACAAATTTATATCAAAGTTTTTAAGAAAAAATGTGCCAGAATTTTAGTGCGAAATTTTATTAGAAATTATTCAAAATTCTGAACGTTTTTCTTCGGAATCACAGAGCATCTTAGAGCATAAAAACTATATATCTACAATCAAATATTAAAAGAAAAAAAAATTTGGTAATATTAATTTTATTTCTGAACAGTCATTTTCAAGAACGCTAATAAATTAAAAATATATTTTAAAATTTAGTACTTAACAACATTTTTTTCTTGTTTTAATTACTAAATTTTAGCTCAGCTTTTTGAGACGATACATTAAATGTTATATTTTATGTACGTATTATCGCTGCAACATAATGAAAGTGGAAATTTTAAAATTATGTGAAGAGAAAAAAAACCAAGTGTAAAAACATATGGTGTCACGAAGTTTCGAACTCGAGAACCAAATCAGCTATAATTTTTACTTTCTATTATTCGAAATATGCAAAGAAAAATCATAGTAATCCTTAAAAAAATTCGAACTCGAGATTTTGATGAAACTTCTTTTTTCAGATCTCTCTGAGTCTAAAAAATACATTCTTTTTTTTTTAATTATAGCATCTACCAACCATTCTTTCTATCTGTGAACACGAATATTTAAAAGCGCATTGAGCTAGACAAATGAAAATTGGTACATGGTTTTAGCACCAAATTTGCAGATTTCTATTGAATCTGAATGAAATCTATGTGCAGGAAATATGTCTTTCTGTCTGAGAGCAAATGAACATGATAACTACAAAAAGTAAATTGCAAAGGGAATAAATTTTAATACTTTTTTTTTGCATGTAAACGCAATAACTGAAAAAATAAAATTTGATATGTTTTCTTGACACTAAAATTCTATTTGTTGGTCAGATTTTAGTTTCAATCGATCTACGAAAAGTTGTCCAAAAGGCATTTACGGAGATCAAAACATTTATTTGCGTTGCTTTGAAAATAAAAATCTGAGCATTCGTGGCTTTCACGGCCTTGCCCAAGCTTTAAAATTTTATGCAGGGAGAGAGCATCTTTATTAGAGAGTATACTCCTCAGGGGGGCACCTCGCAATCGAGGATGAGAAGTTTCCGGCATGGTGATTGGTTCTCGCCACCCTGGTGGGTACAGAAAAAGGTGGAGACTGGCTCCTCCCGTCGATGACGGGACTTACTGCCCAAGGGAAGACTTGTACCGTGGCCGGTAGTGGGCCTTAGGACTCGACCACAGTTCCCGCCAATGCTCTGTAGCGGAGGTCAGATTTTTCCGTGTGCGTTCCAGTGGGTCGAAGTAGCCGGTTTAAGGTTATTAGAAAGTATACCAGAAATTTTGGGGAAACCACTCCGGCTGGGTTTTTTTCAAGAATCAATGGTTAACAAAATTAATTGAAAAATTCGAGATGAAAAGTAATTTTTTTGTTAATAATTTTAAACTTAGATGCTTTAAATCTTCATTTAGACATTCATTGAAAATATTAACTCAGATACTTTCTTACCCCTATTCCTTCACTTTTTTACAGATTTCTGGGATTCTTTCATACCAGCAAAAATATTTTTTCATTTAGTTGTCGATGAATGTTTTTATCCCCAAATGAACGGAACTATAATTAATCAGCCAAATTGACATTTGAAAAAAAGGCGCCCAAAATCCATACTCAATTTTCTTTACAATATTACGAAGTACAACATGTTTATGTGCAAGGCTTAGAAAATGTATCACTTGCTCATAGTTTACATTTTTTTTTTATTAGGAGAGGGGAGGGGGTAGCATCTTCATTATAAAGTATACGAGACAGTTTCGGTGAGACCACTACCACTAGTTAATTTTAAAATTGTTGTTTGCTCTTCCTGTGCTCGGACTCATCAGATTTTAATTTATCAAGAACCATTGAGTATTAAAATAAAATGCACTCCCTGAACCAAGATTCGCATCAGATATAATCGGAATGTCAATTTTCCCCTAAAGATTCCTGCATGGCTACGAACGGATTCCCGCGCTCGATCCGTTTTCTCTGACCTTGACCCTCGTTTTATCTGATTGTGTCACCTATTATCTTCCAAAGAGGTCATTAACGCTCCAGCAACTGTTATTGAACATTTATCGTCTGCATCGCTACACGTTCGACGGCGAAAGTGTTTTGTTCTGCTCTTTTTCTTTCTCTCCCATTTTAACTTTTTTTTTCCCTGCATGCTTTAGCTAACCATAATTGACGTTTTCAGTCATTGATACATTGAAAAGACATGAACTATACAGCAGTGTTAGAGGTATAAGGCAACTGAATATCAAATCATATAACGCGTTTTTATTTCATTTGTTCCATATTTTCAAAAATGAAATTTTGAAATGACGTTTTATTCACGATGCATTCTGAAACAATCCTTTACTGGATGAAAATACAATGCTTTAATAGTTTCAGAACATAGCAGTCATTTAATCAATTGATTTTCATCAAATGTTGATTTCATTCCACGGACTTCATCTAGAAGTAAATTTGAAGAAAAATTGAAAGGAGGATTCAGTTACGTTCATAACAATAAATTGTGAAATAAGTCACAGATTAAAATATCAAAGTAATAAAAATTTTAAATATTTTACTTTTTAGAGCGCTGATAAAAGTGTATTTTTATAACTTTTAGTCTTTTAGTGTATTATATAACTTTTAGTCTCTGAAAGTTCCATTTTGAAAAGAGTTGATGAGAGATGTGCGAAGATACCTTTTATACATACGCCGATATTATTTTTGAAATCGGGTGTTATTCTATTTTAGTGGTGATAATACTGTTATTAACCTGTTGCCGTAAATAATTAATACAGAACAAAATTATTATATAGTATAATCGATATAAAATTCTTAGTTACTTCTACATATTTATAATTATTTTTCTTACCATTGAGCAGTTGTAACATTTTGTTCAAAATAATTTTAAATAGCCTCTTTTAATATTTAAAAATACATTAGTGATTCTCTTTTTAAAAATATGCTTTTATTAGTGAATCAAAATAGAAAAATTTGATTAAAAAATTATTTCTACTTTTCAGTACACTAATACAAGCATGCTTTTTTAAAATTATTTTTATTTTCAATATCGGATTATTTGGATTTCCGATTATTAATGAACTTTTCTTCACATGTTTTTAGGAATTCATTTTATTTCAAATCTAGCAGGAGAAGAAAAATCCAATTTTCAAAACATATATTTCATTTAACACAGTCCGAAAACAAAATCAATTATAAAACTGTTTTGATTAAAATAAAACAACCTTTGAATAACCAAACTCTTTTTTTAATGAAATAGTTTATTGCAAATCATTTTTAGATAAGAAATAATTTTTACTTAAACTTTTAGTGTCAGGCTATTTTTAATAACGGATTCAATGCAATGCTTGGAATGCATCCAAATACGTTTGAAACGAGACGGATTACAATCATATAACAAAATGTAACGTTGTAATGAAACAATTCAATTCTATTTATTGTATATATAATATGACCGCCCTCATTTACATAGTCTACTCATAATAAAGATGAATGCACGTGTCTCTCTCTCTTTAGGCTGGACCATTTGATTGACAGCTACCAAACTTATCACATGTGCATTTTAAAACAATTTTTGAAATTTTTATTAGAAATTTAATTCATTAAAAACTACTCAGAATTCTGTCATTTTTTGGCGATAACATCCGAAAATACTACAGCACAAAATGGACTCTGACATCGTCTTAAAATTAAATGTATATATCATTTCAATTATATTCATTCTTTAACATGTAATTTTCTTTTATTTTCAGTTTTTAAAAAGTTATCTTAAGCATATTTTAGTGTTAAAATGACATTCACATCGTTTTCATCGATGCTTCTTATATTTTATCTTGATTCTTTCTGGATTCTTGATGATCGAGATGTGATGAGAAGGTTTATTTTTCCACGTCCCAAGGCACTTTGTTGCACTACCATTTCCGAATGAAACAAGAGTGAATAACTTTGAAAGTACGCTCATTTTTAATTATTTAAAAAAGTACTCGTTCTTGTTTGAAAAGCGCTGTGGAATAAACGAAAATGTGTATTGTTCCTTACTTACAAAATTCCACTACATTTAGAACAAAATCCGTGCACAGAAAGGGTCGGTCTGTCTTATTTCCATTTCAGATGATGTTTATAAAATGTAAAAAAGTTTGACAGATTGAAAATGGATGCACAGTTCAAACATCTGAAGTGTCGAACCGAACCAAATGGTGATCGAAATTCAACAACAGGTGGGTCGTCTTTGCATTCACATGCATGTAAGCTGAAAAGCCAACCAATTTAGAAAAATAAAATTTGCAAAGCGATCTGTCATTAAGATTGTCATTTTGAGTCAAGTTTTGATTTCAAAAGGCGAGAAAAAGGCTTCCAAAATACTTACCTCCTTCCCTATGGCGGAAAGTAACAAACGCTTATGTGTGGGATGGTGCATTTAAAAATCTCAACAGCCGCGGCATTTCTCAACTTTCACGCGGCACGGAAAGAGGAGAGGAATAACATCTTTATGAAGGAAAATGTCGGGGAGATGACTCGGTGGGTTGAATTTATATTTTCTTCGAAATATAATTCTAATTCGATTTTACGAAATTGGAGTAACCCATTCAAGACGGCGCTTTTTTTTTTCTTTCGAGAACGCCCTTTTGAAGCTGACATTCCATACTGATGGCCCACCTGGTGTCCAACCTGGTTCCGAATGTGTTCAGTTTTTCAGATGTTTTCGATACATTCTAAAATGTTGTTTCATTTATGTAATACGTTTTTGCTATGGATGTTAAAATCATGCGCACTTGTTAAATACCATTTACGTTGTATCGAGTCTTTTTGAATTCATAAAATATTTTGGCAGATTTATTTAAATGATCTATTTAGTTATTTTTTGTATTTATATTGAATGTATTAACAGGAGTGCAGACCATGGTGGCAAAAAAAAAAAAAAAAAAAAAAAAAAAATGGAAGCTAAAAAGATCACAATGTATACATTTTGATCGAAGTAGACGTAGAAAACTCTTTGTGATTTTTCACACACGCTATAATTGCTATAATTCATGCTACAATGCTATAATTTATGATGATTGAGGGAAAAAAAAATATTTTCTTACGGCAATCAACTAGACTTTAAAATGTTTCTTTTTTTCTTTTTTTTAGCAAATTGACATCTGTTTTGTTGATAAAAATAAATCAAAAGAAGCTTTAATTGCTAATTCTTTAGGCTGTCTAAATAAATTAAATAATATATATATTTTTTAATTGCTAAATGAAACATTTTTATAATTATTCTGAATACATTTTAAAATTCTTGCTGCAGCATATTTAGTTCAGTGCATCTTCTCTTTGCCTTTTTTAAAAATAAAATAATATAACTAAAAAGTTTCTGAAACAGAAAATGAAAGCAAGAAACTAAATTATAATAACAATATATAATCAAAACCAACCATTACATAAATAACAAAGCGTTGTTCAACATGTAAATTTGTTAAGCAGACCGTAAAGACAAGAGCTTTTATTAAATAAATAGCGAAGAATGATAAAGTTTCTACTACAACATTATTTTTCGTATTGGGAAGTAAAATAATACTTCTATCCCTAAAGAAAATAAACTGCTCCATTTTTTCAAAACACAGTGGCAGTAGGTATTTGCCTAATTTTAAAAGAAATTTCCGGTTGCCTTTTTGAAAAGTTTAAATCTGTTTCTTGTTGAGCGATCATTCTTTGTGGCGCCTAAAGAAAAAAGTCACCCATCGTCACGATGTTATTACTTCGCGAAAAAGAACTCCTGATTCCGAAAAACAAATCTCACCGGCTGACGACTCTTTCCCAGAGTCACGAACGCCTCTTCCTAACCTTCAATTTCTTTCTTCTTGCGGTGTTAACAGACTGCGTTCGTGTCGAGGTTGTTCCGCGGCACTCAAAACAATCTTATCATCTGCCAGCATCGGAGCCCGAGTTCTGTGTACACAATGCACGCAGGTGAGACAAAAAAGGGTAGTTTGGTGTGTTGTTGGGCATTAGCAACAATCACCAGAGAGAGAAAAAGAGCAGTTTTTCAGCAAACTTAATTGAATGGAATAACTGTAATCAATTCAGACATCTGAACGACTTTGGTCAGGTTTTTTTTAACTTGTTTTACGTTTACCCATTTTACGTGATTACGACGTTTGAAATCAACATATTCGGTTAAGTCTTTTGAGAATTCAGTAAGAATGTGCGCAAATTGGTTTCGGAGTTTTACATGGAAATGTTTATAAATTGTAGGAATGTTATTTTTTTATCTACGCAACCTTGTACCATAAGTGGAGTAATGAATCGTATACCAAGTTTACCACAGTCAATTAAACATCACGCCAACAGTTTGGTAATTTTTGGCCACAAGATTGGCGGAAACGAAAAATACTTAAATGTTTCACACATAATAAAAATTTAGCATTTAATTCGGTTCATTACCATGAGAAAAGTTTTTAGTTTAGAGTTCTAAAATGCGTAGAAACAAATATTAAGAGAATCAACAGCAATTTGGAACCATGCAGATTTGTTGGTCAATTTCATTTCTTGGAGACGATAATAAGAATTGACAGAACGGTTTTTGTGCATTTGAAAATCCGATGCTTTAAAGCCAAATAATTCTGATAAAGCAAAAAATCATTGAAAAATTATGAGACATAAATTTAAACATAAATAGGATCGATGGACGACGGAGATTTATGTAAATTCTGCACAAAATCATCTCTGTAAAGCAGTATTCCAACAACCGAAGAATCTTCAGGCGAGGCACGCGTTCCCCCGTTTTCCCTCTCTTGCTATTTACTGAGGGGCTTTGATGTTTGTCCAGTTTACCGATAAATTGTCGGTAAACTGGACAGACATCAAAGGAAAATTCAATTGAAGATTCTTCGGCCTTTGGAACATGGTTTAACGCTCTCCAAGAATGCAAACACACCAGCCAAGTGCTAACCTCGTCGAACTATAGCACTCACTAATAATGCCAGTGCGCCAACCTCCTTGCCAATGCAAAGTACGGCAGTACGATGCTAGCTGCAAGACTGTGAGCATGTAAACCTACCGATCTCGAGAATTAACTACGTTAAACTGTAAATTTAAGTATTGGCTAAATGCAGAATTGTTGCTGTGTAATTGTAAGTGTAATGTATTGTATAATTGGTTGCCTATTAATTTTTTAAAAATTGCTAGAACCCGTTTTCATGTATTGCTCTTACATCTCAATGTTATTAGGAAAGCAGTTATTGCATAGACACAATTCTAATATTGAAAATACTTCTGCTAATAGCTCGAGCCTGCAATAACTGCCAATTAACTTTTTCACAGTTAAACTGGGTCAAAACTTTATTCCAGTAATTTTCTCACCTTATTATCAATATCCGGGAACATTCTAACATTTATATATATTTGTATAGTTCCAGATAACTGAAAGTCATTTCATTGTTTTATACAGCCAAATTTTGAAACTTCAAAGCCTAACATGGCACGTAAGCATGAAGTCTATTGACAAATGCGCTTACGTTTTGGCATCGAGATTCCGTACATCTATATTACTTAGAATTTTTTTAAAATCTAAGTGCATGAAATCATTATGAATAAGTTGAAAGCTGTTTTCAGTATAAACAAAATAGTTTACAAACAGAGACGTTATATTTAAATCTAACAAAAATTATTTTAATTGTAATCTGGTTCTATATTATTACATATGGTTAAGATTTTGACCCATTGAGTACAGTTATACAAAATAAAACTAACTATCATTTCATACTTCGAAATTACCCCAGATTCGTAACGAGCTACTTCAAATGCCAGCATATGATCCGTCTGTACCCAGTTCTAGAAAAAGACTTAGAGCTGCAATCGAAAACTCTTACATTCAATTCCCGTCTATAAAAAAACTGAGAATTTACTAACTTTGTTACCAATCTGGTGGATTAAAATCTCCCAAAATTATTCCTGTTTCGACCTTAGATAGCTACGATGAGCTACAAGCGTGAAATTTCTGGATTTTATCAAAAATAAATAATCCAAATAGTTAAACCAGTCCCCATAGTAAAAGGCATCTGCAACGCAATTCCATTAAAGTTCTCTTTCCAACATAAATAATCAAAATATTATTTTATATTAATAATTATATTATAAAAATATTAATCTAACAATTCTCCCAAATTTCAGGACGTTAGAGCACTATGCACTCGTCCAAACTAGTTTCGATTCACTCGAAATCTTTCCCTAAGCTTACAAATTATAATAACTATTCCAAATTTGGTGTGGAGGTGTTCGTGTCACACCGCGGAACCTCGAAATCAAACAACGTAGCCCTTACCGATTTCGGCTAGTAGAAAGATGTATCCAATTTAATGTAATTTACCGAACAATATTAAATCAACAGCAGCCCAACAACTGATAAAATAAAACAATTTAAAGCTGCAACATTATACATTTTACCATAATTGTTTCAGGAAGTGGCTGGTCTGAAAATGTGTTGTTTGGAATAGGTTCTCTATAACGTAATTGTGTTCTGCTATTATCTCGTATGATGGCGTTGCTTTATTTCAGTAAACATGCCTGCTTTGACTTATGAAGATGAAAATTTAAATTGAATAGTAGTTGTGTTTTTCAAATAACCTGCTTCCCCAAGAGAGCATCATTATTTTAAATAAAACTCGTTATTCCAAACAGCTGCAGGTTATCAGAACTCTGAATCGAAGAAACAACTGAGGCGAGCTCTTCTCGCTGTCATTCAAAACTCTCTCTCTTCGAGCTGTAAGTTATGAATTTAATTTAAAAGTGCAAGCTAATTTAAATTTTTCTAAAATCTTGTAAAATTTTTTTTTATTTCATCTTATTTAGTAGAATAATTATTCAAACATGAAACTCTAAACAATAGCGGAGTAAATAAAACGTACGAGAAGCTCGCGGAAATGTTATGCAGATGTTTTAAGGTTTGTAAAGACCAGAACATCGTCAATGGTAGAATTTATTCTCTTTCCAGTTCAATGACATCTACCATTAGCTTTTAAAAGCTGTTGTGGAGGAATATAAAGTTGAACGGAGAAGAAAAAAAAGTTTTTTTTTTTTTTTCATCTAAAGCCAAGGTTTCATTCTTGTCTTTGTCTATTGTAACTGGTAACTGAATTCTTTGCGATTCGAGGGCTCCTTACGGTTGGCTGAAATCCTGCTTGAGGTGATTTCCTAAATGCTTGATTGACTCGTGTTTACAACGTCGGCACCAACTGTAGCTTTGATTTAAAATGAATTTGAATGAAAACTCCAGAAGTGTGAATGTTGGATGTAATCAAATGTATCAGTGAAAATAGAGATCTCTTCTTGCCTCCCTAGCTCTCAACATCTAATGTCATACTCACAAGGACTAAGGAAGGAAAAGCGCCACTGTTTCTTAACATACATTTGCATTCATAAATATCTTCCACACATCACAGTTTCTTTGTTACCATTGACCAAATTATTTTTTAAAATATTTTTTATAGCTGCATCCTCATCTATTATGTCATAATCACAAGTAAGCACAAAATTCATGTGCTATTTTTTTGCTTTTTTTAGTAATAATATCTTTCTGCATATTCTTATTCCAAATAATTTTTCTATAATATTGCAAAGTAGGGAATCTTTGTAAACGGTTTCATTTTATTATCATTTCTTATATGCTTGTAAATTTTGTACAGAGTGATAATTGTAAATTCTATTTTTGTTTTTCTACTATAAATATTTTGATATTTCATAAAATTCCGTAACATGCGCATCAAACCGTTCAGTGGCAGAATGGTTACGGATACAAGGGCATGAGACGGCGCTCTGTTCTGTAAATAACTATGATTATTTTCCAATAAACTTGTACCTGACGTTTCCCCCCCCCCCCATTTTTTTTTTCTTTTTGTTGTTGTTAGGTCCGAAATTAAATTTTCAGCGATAGGGCTGATCGATCTTCATCATCCCGATATATCAGCCAACATAAATCAATATTTCGAGATATATCGGGTTCTAGATTTTATTATTTATATGTTGCAATTATTGATAATCATTGGCCTTAGGCGACCAGCTGATTCGCCAGGAGTATTGGTGACATTTGATTTCAAATAAACCGTCATTTATAACTCTATGTTCACGATTCCGCCAAAGTATCTGACATTCAAGCTGTGTTATTTTAAAGGTCTTAGTCAAGTTCTGTTTATCTTGCACATGGATTTTTCTTATGGAAGCACACCCACAACATCATAGTGCTATTAGAAACGTAAATATCAGATTCAACTATCTTCTGAATTTCACGATATTGCCATTTCATCTTTTTATTTGCCTTGTAAACAACACAATTATTAAACAGAATCTTTCTTCTTTAGTTTTCAACAATAAAAGAAAATCATGCTATTAAATATTTGATGAAACAATGCAAACGGTTTGGATTTCAAGGCAGTAATGTAATATATTACTGGAAATGAGGAAAAAAAATATTAAAAAAGTTGTCAAAATTCAGTAAAAATTTGCTTTGCTATTAAATGGATATCATGAAAAAGATAATTATTTAAATTTAGAAATATTGTAAAATTTATACATAATAATAATTTTCGAAGTTATTGCTGAAAAACATCAAAATTTAGTTTAACTTTTAACTAACTAAAATTTCAGTTAAATTTTTTAAAAAAAAATCGCTTCACATTTCCACCCTCCAAGATATGCATTTGTCAAATATAGTAGTTGTAAGACAAATAGTCTGGCCTGTAGAGCATCAACATACAGACACACACACACGCACTTTAATCTTTATTATTAGTTTAGATATAGACATACATATGGATAAACGATGTTATTTAAAATACATTAATGCCTTTAACATTCGAATGAACTAGAAATTCTTCAAACAAAAGGAAATTTCAGTTTATTTTGCCACATTTTTATTTTATATTATTAAAATTTTTAGTCCTTTTTTTCAGTAAAATAATTTAAAAAAATAATTGTATTAAAATATTTTCAATAAAGTGGGTCAGATTCCAAACAATGACTGCATTCTAATATGCTATTTCATTTCCTCAATAATGGTGGAATTTTCAAAATTTTATTTTTTGTACTTCTGATTTATAAAATGTCTCGGGTTTTTCCTTTCTTCGCAAAACAACAATATATGAATGCCTCCAATCCGGAATATAAAATCCATTGTCATTAAAATTTTATTTATTCAGTACATGAATAATGTATTTTTTGTTTTTATTTAAAATATATTAGTGAAAGATTTTATTTAAAAATGCCATTTGAAATTTTACTCACTAGGCAGATAAGATGATCACAATTAAAAAGGGTATAATACAATTTCTAATTTCAGAAATCAAAAGGAAACTAAACGATGGGCATTTCGAAATGTATAAAACATGAAAAACAAGTATAATGGAATGCAAGTTCATTGATGGAAGAATCATACAATACATTAAACTGTTAGAAAAGATCTCCCAATTATTAAGCATTTATGGAAAAACATTGATATATAAAAGAAAAATATGGCATTATACATTACTATTAATACGAACTCACCGAAAAAAACAATTCAAATAAAACGTTTATGTTTCTACCTATTACTATCATTTTTGATTTTTTCTACCAGCATTAAGAAATATTGTGATGTATTCGAATGATTTAATTAGAAATTAAAATATGAAAAAGGGTTATATGAAAGGATCATCCTTTGAAAAACTAGCATTAAAGATTATCTGAAAAAATAATTCCACATAAATAATAAAAGTAATCTAAATGAGAGAATTTTTAAGAAATTCCAGACATTGAATATTTAAATTTATAAAAAAAATCCACATGAATAAAAAATGAAAAAATAAAAACTTTTTTAAACTGAATAAACTTTTTAAAAAAATAAAATCGCAGCAATGAACATATGTCATTCCAACAACATATGTTCCCATCGTTGCCTTTTCATCCATATAGAACCAGTTTCAGTATCGTGCTCCCGAATCGAATGTCGCTCCATTGCAACCTGAAATGAATCCGAATAATAAAGGTTTTAACACTCTGTCAGAAGGCACGACTTTTCTCGAAACGGTTCCCAAAACGATGCATCCGAAATAAATCGAAGACAGGATTCGATTTCGGATTGATTTTTAATGGTAACGAAAATTCGATCAACATGGAAATCGATGAAACTGGATCAGCATCGAAAGTGCGATGACCATAAGCGGCTCGATCAAGTCCAACCACCATCAAAATTTAAATAGTTATCAAATGATGAATGAACCGTCCTACCACTCATCTTCATTGGAAATACAAAATGAAATGCTTTTATAAAAAAATATAGTATTATGAATTTATAAAAGAACACTTTTTTTAAGACATAAAACTCAAAAATTATATTTTTGAAAATACAGGGTGACCCTACAATCATTTTTCCTATTTGGCGGCTTCTAGATCTAAAACGAATGAATGAAATAAAACCACTTTCCATATAAAAACTGTGGAAAGCATGAGAAGATAAATTCTGCACATAAAAAAAAAATAGTACTAAAAGTTATCGATTGGAGAAATATTGGCTCTGCTGTCACGTAGGAACGAAGGAATTTCTATATCGAGATGCATTATGTAAAATTGCCAGTGCGTGCGTGACAGCAGCGCCATGCATTCCTTGTAAAAAGGGGTAGAGCAAAAGACCTGTTAGCAATTCGTTCTTGATATGTTCTTGAGTGTTATTCGTGATTGACTGTTAATATTTGCTTAATATGAGGCCTGCTTTACCTCAGAATGCTTTACTGGTAAAACTGTTCCACACTAGACAGTGTCATGCCGTGGCTGCTCTTAAACAAACCTGCATGTCTTACGTACAGAACAAAAGACGGGCTGGTATGAACACCGAAACTGACAGTTCACACGCAGCAGGGGTGAACGTCATACACCGTATGAAAAATGTATTGAAATATTGCATGGCGTCCAGCCGACCTTCATATTGATGAATAAAAGATTATTTTCTGTGAATTTCAAGAATTTATTCATTACTATATTTCCACAGCGCCAGTATTTCCCCTATCAGCGACTTTCGGTACTTTTTTTTTCTGTGGAATTTATCTTTCCATGCCTCCTACAGTTTGTATATGAAATATATGGTTTCATTTCATTCATTCATTTTAGCTGCAGGTGCCATCAAAGTTATTTTATGGTCGCCCTGTATAAAAGCATATACTACAGTGAAGCATATGTATTAAAAAGTAAAAAAGAAAAACATTCCAACGTATATTCCATTCATATACAATATGAAATAAGTTCGAGTAATAAAAGCTCTCAATCTACAACAAATATGCTCCTTTGCGAAGGTGTTGCAAAGCAGTGCCTCCTGATAAAATCTGAAGATATTGCCGGGACTGATACTTGATACTTGAAGATATTGCCGGGACTGATGGAAAATTCGAACAGAATCGGAAATTCAGTTATTAAGTCCGATCAGCACTGAGGGACCGATCGAATTCAATATCAAAATTGAAATTGTGATAAAAGTACAGATGAACTGTTATACTATTAATCATTTAACTGTGTTCGACGTGTACCATCGAAACCTTCATTTCGGTATTCTCGACGTGTATGCGTATAGTGTGAAGTAAAATTTTTTCATTCGACATAAAAAATTAAAATGTTACTAAGATGTAATGCAAATGTCATTTAGTTGTATGTTTTCACTATAAAACAATAAGCTAGCTATAAATTGAGAAAACAATTAGGGTAAATTCTTTGAAGCAGAAATGATTCCCTGCATAATGTATTGTAGCTTACAAAATGAGTTGACAATTTTCCTCGATGCATTCCCTGTACTTTACTTGTATATGAAGTATTCCAGGTTAACAATTGCAACAAAGTAAATAAAATGCGCGAACTGTGAAGGTCACTAATAATTTCTGGTTCATGGGAGTAAAGTGATGTCTCTAAGTTTCAAAAAAAATTATCTTGACTTTTTTTAACTGCTTTCGACGTTAAAGCCGGTTGATCAAATACAGCTATAAAACTTACACATCTTTTCAGAAAACATTTCCCCAGCTTTATTTCAGCTATACCATCAATATTTACATTTGCGTTTTTTGCAAATTGTTAAATTTTTAATAACAATATATTTTTAACAATGGATTTTTTTTATCTAATAAAATTAAAATCTTATTCGCTTTACTGTGATTTTTCCGCAAAACTTTTTCCGCAACTATTTGTATTGCTTTCGACGTGCTTACAATTTGTCGTTTTATTTTGAATAAACACCGCGTGAGTGATTTTAAAAGAATAATCTCTGCAGTCAATTGATTAAAGACAATTTTAACTTGAACACAAAATAACATAACTTAATGACAAAATATGCTATGTTTTCAAAAGTATTTTTTTAAGTATAAAACCTAAACAGTTGTACATTTTTAAAAATTTAAAAGAGTATGCTGCTGAAATGGATGTATATGGATTAAAAAGAAGAAGAAAAAAAGGAAAACATTCGGACATGTATTCCATTGCTACACAAAGCAATGCCTTGAAATCCTGTTGTAAAATATTGTCAGGGTTAATTCTCGATGGTCATGAAATTATATCAGCATCGAAAACTCGAATTAATTTCGAAAGGAAGTGTAAAATTCTAGGGGACATTAATTGTCAGTGTTTTAAAGAATGTAAATTATCCGAGACTTTGGTTTCTTTTCCATTGTCAATTCCTGTGTCCCTTAGGGAAGAATATCCAACAGAATAATCACAAAAAGGACATTTACAAAGTTTCCTTTCACACATGATATTACCATTTATGCAGAAAACATGTTGGGGAAACTGGGGAAAGGGTGGACTGATGGCAAGGTCTCAGCCTCAGAACCGGAAGGTTTAAGGTTCGAGACCCAATTCCACCAATGAACCGTCGTATAAGTTGGTCTGGTGCGCGTTAAATCCTTCGGAGCGAAAGGTCCTCCCGCCGGTGTGGTGTTGAAGCTTGGAGAGAGGGTTACCAGCTCAGATGTCGTTCTCGTCATCTAACTGCGATTCAAAATGACAAGGTCCGTCCTGAAATAACCCTAGTGTTGCTTTAAAAAGGGACGTTAATATAGTTAAACTAATTGTAATGCTATCACAACTTTGAAAACACCAATAACAATCTCCATTAGATTTATTCAAAAACTTGTTAGAACCTTTGATTTGAATAGAATTATCGCTGCCATTTATTTTCAGGAAATCTAAAAGTTCTATTTCGGATAGTATCAGATCACATTCAGGTTCAGACAAATGATAAATTTTTAATTTAAATACGCTCGTCCTCCCGCTGGTGCGGTGTGGTGTGGAGAGGGGAGTGCCAGCTGAGGTGTCGTCCTCGTCATCTGACCACGGTTCAAAATTACGAGATCCGTCCCAAAATAGCCTTAGTGTTGCTTCAAACGAGACGTTAATATAACTAAACTAACTTAAATACGCTGCTGAAACTTTCAATTCTGCTTTGTTATTTTTACATTTGCTTATATCTTGATATCAGTATGTTAATTTTTTTCATGGAGGAATCATTCTTCATATCTTAGTTATAATAAGTTTAAATTGTTTATCATTTATTCATGAGATGTAATGTTTGTTTTCATTATTAAAAACCAATCTGTCCGTTTGGCTGTCCGAACACAAGTTAACATGATTACAGCAGAATGAAAAGAGAAAGATCCAAATAATCGATTTATCGTAGTATATTCGCATAAAATGTTCAATTAAATTCTACAAAGGGTTGGCCATCTACGGTCTGTACTTTCGTATGCATGTAAAAGCAATGACTCAAAAAAGTAATGGTTTAGATAAAAGAAATTTGGTTTTGATCTAGTGACTATACCTGTAGTTCGATGCCAAATTTCAATCGATCGGAAAGAAGACATCCAAAATGCATATTCGATTTTCCTGCATTCGTGTTAAGAAAATATTACAGATCGTCTGAAAATTCGAACTTGAGATTTTGGGGCATCTTTTAGGTTCCATACCTAAAAGATGTGTCTGTGCACACGATAACGCAAGGGCTTTTAAGTCAAACGGATATGATTTGGCACATGGTCTTTGCATCAAATTTGTAGAATTCATTTAAATTTTGAAAAAAAGCATTTAGAGGAAATCTGTCTGTTCCAATATAAGTTAACATGATAACTGCAAAACGCAAAGTGGAAAATAAATGAAATTTGGCGCACAAACTTTCGATCAAAAGCTGTAGATCCGTGTCCATTTTTGTACCAAATCCGACAAGGGGTTGATCCTCTTTCAACCCGTATTTCGGCGTGCGTGTGAATGTGCTTCTTTTACCATATAAATGATATATCCTCATTTCATTTTGAATCAAATCTATGAAAAGTTAACCATTTGTTGATCTGCACTTAATATGCGTGTGACTGCAAAAAGCTGTCTTAAATAAATGGAATTTGGTTCATAAATTTGTTTCTAAAGTTTACTTCTATGTCAAATTTTCTTTCCAATCGGCGAACAAAAAGACATTCGAAATGTATACTCGGGTTTCTTTAGAAGGGCTTTTCTTTTTTCCTGGTTCCTGGTTTTGATGGTTGGTTCTCGTCACCTTGTTGGATATAGAAGTGGTACGTGGGTCATCTAACTTCTACCGATGACTGAAAGGGCATCCTACGGAAGGATTGTACCGTGACAGGTGATGATTCTTAATACTCATGGTGTTCCGTTCATTCATTATTTCTGTGTGCGTTCGAGCGGGTTGGAGCAGCTGTTTATGTTTACTGTCTCTCTCTCTCGTTCAAAACACTCACAGCAGAACTCTGAAAACCAAATCTGAGCACTCATCGTGTTCATTTCCTTGTCTAAACTTCACACTTTTATGTCGTAAGGGTGAAGATAGATAAGACTTTCTTTAGAAGTATTCCAGAATCCCACAGATTTTGTTTATTTATTTTGAACAACAGGGACGGACATCTGGAGGTGCGGCGGATGCTATGCACCTGGGCTCCGCGATTGAGGGGCTCCAACATGATCAAGAACTGAAATAAATTTCTGAGCGGTCATAGCGGGATGGAACGAAAAGAGGACGAAATTTAACTGGAAAAAAATAGACGGGTTTTGAAATATACGAATTTTACAGATGTATTATAGTTTAGTGCAAGTGTACAACATATTATAAGCATAAAGTGAAGTCATTTATCTCATATACTAAATGAAATTGCATATTACTTTGATACTTTAAAATATTTAATATTGTTAGATCTAATCATGCCCATGCCAAGGAAGAGTCCCTCTGGGTGTCAAGACTCGGTTTCAAAAAAGAAAATGCGCAGAAAAGAAAAAAGAAGAAAAGCTATATTTCAAAGAGTTATGAGTAGATCTGTTTTCTGTCAACGAAGTAATTCTGGCAATAAAAATGTAGAAACTGTGAAAATCTTTGAGGAACCATACTTTTATACAAACATGATTGAATCAGAAAGTAGTGACAATAACAAATGTGATCAAGTACATATAGGTGATTCAGATTTATGATCAAGTATTATGAATGATAAGTTTAAAATGTTTTATGTTAAAAACAAACCTGTCAACACAAAGGAATTTTCCACTACTTACTACTTAAAAAAAAATGTGCCAAATTATGAAATGCAGCCTCGCAGCTGGTTGATTTATTCAAAAACTCAAAACTCGGTATTTTGTTTTAATTGTATTTATTTCCCAGAGGAAATAAAAAATCGGCATGATTTGTAGGTGTTTATAATAATTGGAGAAAGTTACCTACTGTCATTCAAGATCATGTGCGTTCTATCTGTCACCTAATTCATTTATTGCTTGGAAAGAGTTACTGAAACGACTCAATTTATGCTCGACTATTGATAAAGTGAAACAAATTAATATAAATAAGGAAATATAATTACTTAAATTACATTTCAAAAATTGTAGATGTGATTCTATTTTTAGCATGTAATAATCTTCGAGGAAACATGGAATAATAAAAACGACTATTAATGGATTTTTTTTAAGTTTATCGAATTATTAAATAAATACGACTCTGTTCTTATGGGTCATATAAATAGAATAAAAAAAATTTTAAAAATAGGATTATATATGATTTAGCACATAACCACAAAAGCAAATCATTCCTGCGTTAGGAAATGAAGTTCTTAACAAAATGAAAGACGATACAAAAGTAACCACGTATTACAGTATCCAAATGCATTCTACTTCTGATATTTCTCATATAAAGCGTCAGTCTTTATTAAGCATATAAATTTTGAATAAAAAAGATTAAGTTTTGCATGCTTTCTAGAAAATTATCCGTTTTCTTAAGCTTCAAAACTATAGCTTGCAGAGCATCTTAAATTCTTAAAACTAAAATAATACTCCAAGCAATTTAGAATTCCATCGGCTTGTTTATTATTTCAACATAACAGCGTATATTACAAACATTGCCAGATTCCAGAAGGTTTACAATGGATCATCAGCTATTATACAAAAAATTTACGAAATAATATTAACAAAATATGTCTATCAAAGAAAAATCGTTTGCTTTTACTTTTTAATAATATTTTAACAAAATAAAAATAGTAGCAGTTATAAAATGTCTGAAAAGGAATCGTCTGCTAAATTATTAACAGATTTGGATTATGATATTTACCGAACACTTCCACCTTTGATTATTCGTTAAAAATCAAACATCTAATAAGGTAAATAAGCATTGGATCCAAAGTAATTTGCATTGTTCAAGTCCTCAAAAATCTTGAAGGTACTTTTACAGTTCTACCTCTTCTTGTTGTAAGAGGTTTTTCACTAAGAGGGCTTTCATCTTCTGTACACTTTATCTCAAGATGATAAATCCGACGAACAGGACGTACAATCTCACCGCTTAGTGTTTTCATCGCACTACTCTAACGTTTTTATCTTTACCTGGATAAACCTCAAGAATTTTAGCCATTGGCCACATTAATCTTTTCTTTGAATCATCTTCAATTAAGACAATTTCTCCAGGTTTTACTTCATAATAATTGCTTTTTTCAGTGGTTGTAATAATATGCTTAAATATTCACGGCGAAATCTGTTTCTTAAGTGTTGTCTAAGATTTAGTCGATATTTCAGACGTCTTTTAAAATCGGTAGTGTCGAGTTTATCTAAATCGGGCACTCCCACCGTCGAAATATCTTGTTTAAACATTGATGGAGTGAGTGGAATGAGGTCATTGGAATCTTCGGATAAATACGTAAGAGGTCTGGAGTTAATGACTGCCTCACATCACATAAGATAGTAACTAACTCTTCATAATACAAGCAGGCATTCCCTAAAACACGTCTAAGAAGTTTTTTCACCATTTGTACAATCCGTTCCCAAAACCCACCCCACAAGGGTGCAGAGCGTGGTATGAATTTCCATGTTATTCTTTGGATAGAAGTTTCTCTTTCGATCACATCCCAATCCAGTTTTTGCAGCAAATTTTCAGCGCCTACAAAGTTAGTGCCATTATCGCTGTAAATAACTTTTGGTCGGCCTCGTCTGGCTATGAACCGCCGAAGGCAAAGGAGGAAGGATCTAGTATCGACAGTGTCAGTTCGAGGTGTATTGCTCGATACACTGCACACGTGAAAAGAACTATCCAACATTTCTCACCTCCTTTAAGCGTAAGTGGTCCAGCTAAATCTATGCCGCTCACTTCAAATGCAGCTGATTCATCAACTCTTTCCTGAGGCAAACCGATAGGTTGGGTCTCTAAGTTCCTGGAATTGTATCTCTTGTATCTTAAGCATTTGTTAATTTCTCTACGAATGATTCTTCTTCCATTTATAATCCAGAAATTTTCTCGCAATTTCGATAATAGAATCTGCACTCCAGCATGAGAGTTTTCCATATGAGCCTCTCTGATAAGAAACTCTACTAACCTATGTTTTCCAGGAAGAAGAATGGGGTATCTAAAATTTCACAAGTCGTCCTTCTCAGTTAATCTTGTTTTAATCCTTAAAATACTCTCCTCATCTCTAAAGACATTGAGGATCTTCAAAGCTCTAACTGATTCTTCGATGAAAGACTTCTTGAATCATCCTAATGATCTTTTTTTCTGCTTCATTTATTTCAGATGTAGTCAAACATCCCTCCTTTCTGTATTCCTTTTCGGTCAGAATTATGCTGAAATCTTGAAATCCAACCCAAAATTTTAATGATTTTTTCGTAGCTGGAAAACGGAGAGAAAAGACTTGCAGCAACAGGAGAGTTGTTTACAAGACTAATTGTTTTGCCACATTTTTCTACAGAGATAATCTCTTCATTAAAATGGTGATTCGATTCTGGCCACAAATCCTCACGTAAGAGTAACCATTTGGGTCCTTCCTACCATTTAGAATTCAGAAGCTTCAAAACGGAGCATCCACGAGAGAGCAAATCAGCGGGGTTTAATGGCCCCAGAACATGTCTCCAGTCGTCTATATTTGACAGCTTCCAAATTTCATTCACTCGATTGCGGACAAAAACACTCCAAGGTTCGTCTCGTCTGATCCATTAAAGAGCTGTGGTAGAGTCGGTCCAAAACTGTGTTTTCACATTTACAATATTTAAACTCTCTTTTACAAATTTTAAGAGTTTTGCACCAATGCAACAGGCAAACAATTCCAGTCTCGGTATAGTAATGGATTTTAATGGAACTATTCTAGATTTAGCAGCTAGTAATTGTACAGAGATTCCAGGGACGGATTGGCATCAGATGAATACAACTGCTGCATATGAAATGCCGCAAAGCATCGCAAAATACGTGGAAACTAAAGGAAGAAACATTGCTGCTAAAAGTTTTTCTTGGAATTTTCACAAGATGTAACATTTTAATATATTCTATACATTTAAGAAATGTTTCCTTCATATCCGTTGATACTTCTGCATCCCAGCTTTGTTTCGACTGCCAATTCGCTTGCAATAATATTTTAGGTTTCAAAGAGACTGGACAAATTAAACCAGTCGGATCAAAAACTCTATTGGCATAAGATAAAATCACACCTCTAGTAATTGTATCGGGAGGCATTTCCAGTAAAGAATTGTCACAAAAAAGGACCATCTGATTTTCCCCACAAAAGTCCTAAAACAGGAGTTGGTTTGGAATCTTTTAATGCAATTGCCTCTCCTGTGTATTCCCAACCTCTAAGGTAAAACTTCACTTGTGCCATCAGCTTTGTGGAATCTTCAATAAAGTGTTGCAGTTCCTGCTCTGAATCTACAGATATCACACAATTGTCGACGTAAAATGAGTTCTTTAACTTCACAGCAGTATCATGGTAAGGAGAAGATAAATACTGGTCCAAATGGTGGTGGATGACAGCACTCAACAGAAAGGGGCTGCAATTCAGGCCAAAAACTACTCTGACATGCTCATAAACTTTAGTCACATCTCTGCTCTCATTCTTCCACCACATAAATTTTAAGTATTTTCTATCTTCTTTAGCAACAGATATATGAAGAAACGCCTTTTTGATGTCTGATACAACATCAAAAGTTTTCTCCCGAAATTTCATAAGTACTGAAGGTATCGTATCTATAAAATTTGGACCTTTCATCAAACAATCATTCAATGTGAGATTACCTCTTGACTTGCATGAAGCGTCAAAAACTGGGCGCACTTTGGTGGTGGAATCATTTTTAAATACTCCTCGATGAGGTAGGTAGGGACCAGGACCCTCATCAGAATCTTCTATAATACCTTCTTTCTTCCATTCTTCGAAGGCAGCATCATAACACTCAAATTGATTGCTCTAACAACTTCATGCTAGTAGAAACGAGCCTTTTCTCAGTAATGTCTCTATTTGCAGGTAGTTCATCTTAACTGCGCATCCAGCGAAGGTTCACCTCATATCTTCCATCCCCGTCAATTTTTACATTTCTGGAGAAATAATCAAAAGCTTTACTTTTTAAGTCTCTTGAATTATCAGTCTCACATGGGTCCATTATACCTAGAGTTTCTAGTCTCCCTAGGTCTGAAATGTCATTACTTTGAATAAAAAGAGATATAGAGGAGTTTTTGTTGAAAACAGCTTTTGGTTTTCCCATTACGCTCCAACCCAAATAGGTTTCGACAGAAATCAAACCAGATGACAAGGGACATATATTTCCTGTGAAGAGATTTTCAGCATAATCAGCTCCTATCAACAACTCTATAGGCATCGAGCTTTTCCCAACATCAGTGAATTGGATACCTTTATTCTGTAGCTCCTTGACCCACGGACCCTTTTGTATGCTAGTATATAATCACAAATAATATCCTGATCCAAAACTTGTATCTTACAAGAATAATTTTTCTTCAAATTGTTCATTGACAGTTTATAACAATTATGTTTCTTCTTGGAACTAGCGCCGCCAAATTCTACGTGCGTTAAATTTTGGCTTCGTTCTGTGGTTATTTTCATTTGATTTACAGTAGACTTCAAAATATATAATGTTTGTGATCCTGTATCGAATAATGCTCTTACCACTTTGCTTCTTCCACCCGTCTCAATTAATACTAAAAGTGTTTGCAAAAGAATTTCCGGTTCACTTTGATTTTATAACACTATATTTCCATCAGTGCTGGGACATTCTGCGGCGTTAGGTTTGGCGTTATTGAACTTTTCAGGACATATAATTGTCCAGTGTCTTCGCTGACAAAGCATGCATTGAACATTAGCTTTACATTTTCTAGAAACGTGTCCAACCTTTAAACAGGCAAAGCAAGCCTTATTCTTCTTTAAAATATCTTGTTTTTCTTCCAAAGACATTTTTTGTGCTTTGAAACAGTCTTGAGAATTATGGAATTTTCCTCAAAATAAACAAGATTTCAAAGATTTTGCTTCATAAACCAAATCATTAGCCGTGGGAACAGGGCTTTCGAATTCTCGATATTTTTTACTCTGCCTCCGAGTTTCTGAGGAATTGAAGCCTGATTTTGCCATCAAAATCCTCTCTTCCCCTTCAATTTCCATACGGAGAAATAATAGCAATTGCGACAATTTATCGCCATAAGAATTTGTATAATCTATTTTATTTATCACTGGATTTCATAGCCATACTCTCAATGAATTTTCAGGAATGCAAGTTTCCACTAGCGGGAAAAGCATAGCAGCATATTTTTCGGTAGATACTCCAATAGACTCTAGTGACCTTAAATATGACTCTAATTTATCATAGAGTTGCATTATATTCAATTTTGAATTCATATTAACAACATTTTTTGCTACCAATGAAAGTAGTTCTCTTACATAGTATTCAAAAAGAAGTTCTTCATGGCCAAATCTAGCCTTCAGGCTTTCAATAACTTTAGCATAATTTTTTGCAGTTGGCGAATAACTATCAACCATTTCCCGCGCTCTACTGTCTATTATTGTACTCTGTATGAGATATTGAAATTTTACTTCATCGCTGATGGTAGCGTTCCTGTGAATTCTGCCAAATTGGCTCTTAAAGCTAAGCCAAACTTTAACTTCACCGCCAAATTTAATTAATTCAATTTCAGGAAGTTTTAATTTAGCTTTCTCTACATTAACTGATTACGGCGCTTCAGATATAGAACAAAGTTTTTCTAAACATGTTTTTACACGAATCCGTGCAGCATCTAATTTTTCACGATATTCTTCTATTTTTTCATACTTTTCTTCATATTCTTCAGATTTAGCAACTACTAATGCTTTACATACGCTGTCATGAAATTCTGCCAATTTAGTAACAACTCTTTCTAAAGAACAAAGTTTTATTTCAATATCATCACGATTTATATTTTCTTCATTCAACGCCATTATTACTGCATAATAACGTTTCGTAAAATTTGTCCTGGCTGAACTACGTCTTTTCATCAGATCTTCCATAATCGAAACCGAAAGCAACGGAAAACGAAAGTTTAGTTTACTGACCTTTTTCTTCAATCACATCCGGGTCATCACAATTTTGCATGCTTTCTAAAAAACTACCCATTTTCTTAAGCTTCAAACTATAGCTTGCAGAGCATCTTAAATTCTTATAACTAAAATGATACTCCAAGCAATTTAGAATTCCATCGGCTTGTTTATTCTTTCAACATAACAGCGTATATTACAAACATTGCCAGATTCCAGAAGGTTTACAATTGATCATCAGCTATTATACAAAAAATTTATGAAATAATATTAACAAAATATGTCTATCAAAGAAAAATCGTTTGCTTTTACTTTTTAATAATATTTTAACAAAATAAAAATAGTAGCAGTTATAAAATATTTGAAAAGGAATCGTCTGCTAAATGTCTATTAACAGATTTAGATTATGATATTTACCGAACAATTAAGTATAGATGAATCATTTATAGGATTTATTGATGGGATTGGAGAAGGACTTGCAAAAGCTCCATTGGATAGATATGGACAGGCATACAATAACGATAGCGCCATGAAAGGGAAATATAAAGGAGTACAATCTACAATAATTGCTCTAAACCCTCATGCAATTCGATCAGCAATACGTGTCTAACCTATGACAATCTTTTAAGCTATTAATTTATGATGCCGCTTCCAGCAGTAATTTTTTTTTGAGGGGGGGGATATTGTAACGTTTATATTGCTTATTTTCTGCATCTACAAAAAGATGGGACATTCTACAAAAGCATTTAAACATTACTTTTGAACCATTATGCGACACTCATTGGGAAACCAAAATAGATACGATTAAAGCAGTGTATATACAGTTCGAACAAACTTGTAATACTTTAAAGAATTTATTGATGCAAATAATAATATAGTGGTATTCGAAGCTAAATGTAATTGGATTCAATACAAGAAATGACATTTATTTTATGTTTAATAGTATGGTTTACAATATTGTCCAAAATGAGCACTATCAATAAACTATTTCAAGTAAAAACTATTGTTCTCGACTGAGCTTTTAATTTAGTCAATAAATTTAAAACTGAAAACCAAAATTTAAGAACAAAATGTAACTCATTTTTAGATGAAGCAAAAGCGATTGCACGTAATTTGAACCTTTCAGAACATTTTCCGAAAAAAATAATAATTTTATTTCTAACCAGTGGAAAATGAAATTATAAAATAGCCGGTTGAGGAATTTAGATATTATTTTTTTAACTCTGTAACTGATACTGTTATTGTACAGATGGAAGATCAATTGAAAAGTATTTCAAATTAGACATTGATGTAAAAACTGTAGAAAGACATGAATTTCAAAAATTTTCCCAAAACTTTGTAACTTTTTATAATATCGATGGAGATGAAAACCTAATCCAAATAATTGCTTTGCTACGGGATTTGAATTTGAATCGGGATTTCAATAATACTCTACACATATTGCAATATATATTAATTAATAATTTTAATGATTTATTTCTAAATGTATTAACTGTGTTAAAACTTTTCTTTACATTGCCAGTTACTATAATAAATGCTGAGCGCTCTTTCAGCAAATTAAAATTAATAAAGAATTGTCTTCGGTCAAGCAAGTATGCATAACGCTTAAATGCACTTTCTATACTAAGCATCGAAAGAGAAATTGCAAAAAAAATTATAATTTTTCTGAAGTAATTAGTAGCATCATGCATTAAATAAACATGCAGTAGTAATTTGTGTTTGTACTTGTATATTTTTCGACTTTGCAAGAAAATCTAGGGCCCCAATTAGTTTCTTGCACACGGCCCCTTCATAGAGAAGACTGGCTCTGTTGAACAGAATAAACAAAAATTATCTTTTCTATAAATCACAATGCTATTGATTCTTTCCCATTCCAGTCTCAGTACCCAAAAAAGGCACTCACCGAGATTCGTCCCGTATTTCTCCTAATAATAAATAAATGTTTCAAAGACGATGGGACAAACAAGTTTTTTTTTTTTTTTTTAATGTTACAGAGCGAAATAAAGGAACATCAGCTCATACAACGGACGAGCAAAACAGGAAACAATGCAAAAGCATTCTTTTTAATGAATTGATCGCCAAAAGTGATCCCCTTTTTCTGTTGCCGACAACTTTTCTCAAAGGTGCGAGGAGAAGAGAGGGTCGCGAAGAGAGTTGGTGAAAGGTTGTCGACCTTTTTTGGGAGAGACATGATTTGAAAGCGGCGGCAAAAGAATTAAAAAAGAAGAGTTCGTAAAAACCTTTCAGTTTTAAGCTGAAAATGAATCAATGAAAGATACATATTCAAGATTTCTCTGGATTTAAAAGACCAGATTTGTTTCGTTGCCTTTTTATACTACAAAATATCTTTTGTAAAATACTTTATAAATTTTATTTTAAAAATCTTTTCTTCAATGAAAGCCGCTTTTCTTCACTCCGCTCGGAATATCGGACGTCCGTCTGGGTGCATTATCGTTCTTCTTTCATAAAACGTTCTCTTTGTGGAATTGTCATAAGCCTAAGATACGCTTTACTGAAGAGAAGTAAATCCTTACAACGTCCTCTTTTTTTTTTATTTTTATTTTTTTTTTTTTTTTAAAGAACGAATCCACATTATATGATTCGAACTTCCTATTATATTGGATGCCATTTACCTTCTCGTGCATAAAATATACAGAGAAATTTGTACCCCCCCCCCCAAAAAAACATTTCTACTGCGAATTTTAATACGACTTTTTAGACATTCATTATCCGAACAAAATTGTTTTTGAAATGAATGTCTCTGTATGTGTGAAAAATAACTCTAAAACGAGCAAATATAGTATGCTTAATATTTTTTAGTTGTTATCTATTCAAATTTCTTAAAAGTATGTGACTCAGGTGATAAAATCGTACGCTACATTGCATCCTAGCTAGTTAAGTCGAGTTAGTTACGCTTTTTATACTTTGCGTTTCTAAATTAGCAGAATCTGAAGCATCCAGATAAACTTCCCTTTTTGACGAAAAATGAGTGCTAATAATACTGTTTGTAACAAGAAATTTATTAAAAGGAAAGCTTAAGGAAAGTTTACCTGCATCAAAACATGTTTCAAATGAGAGGGGGTAGTCTCCCAAAAACTTCTCGCACACTCTAATAAAGGTGAATTTCCCGACCACTTGAAAGCAAAATCTGATTCAGAACTGCAACCGCAGTTAAAAAAATCACACGCCACATTTGATGTATTTAAGTCATTGCTTTTTTTCAGATATCCGTTTATATGAGTCTGAAAGTACAGACTGACAGACGATCCACCCCTTGCTGGATTTAACTCATTGATGTTTCTTCTTTGTTTTGTAGTTACCGTGCAATTTTTATTCGAACAACTAGTTTGCTTAAAATTTAATAGAAATCAAATTTCCATATATATATATATATATTCGAACTCAGGGAGGTTTAAAACATAAAGATTCGAAAAATCTCTCGTCCAACATTTTTTTGACAATTACTGAACTTTTTTTATACTTCGTATACAAGAAAGTAAAAATGCTATCTGCAATGGATTAACTGTCTACTCCTACTAACATAAAAAAAATCCTAACTTCAGTGGATTATTATTTGCGCCAATAAATGGAAGGCACACAGACAAACTTGAATGACCGGACCGCCGCCACCGCCGTGGTTGGATCCTAAGGGCCATCACCGGCCAACTCTTTCTTAAGGAAGTACGTCCCATCAGCGATGAGAGGAGCCACCTTTTCGTGTACCCACAAGGTTTCCGAGAACCAGCCACCATTCCGGAAGATTCTCATTATCAATGACGAGTACCCCGTGAGACTGAATGATGGGGAAAGAAAGACGGAATTTCGAAATGTATAATTAGTTTGTATACATAGAAATGCAAAAGAATCAACAGATTTTTCTTAAAATGGTGCTGATTGTAGGCATCGAAATAGAAAATAATCAATAGATTTTCTTAAAATGGTACTGACAAGTCCCATGAATCAAAAGAAAGGCTCCAAAAAGGATTTCATGAAAATTATTTAAATATTTATTAATTGAAAATAATTTTGATGTATAAACAAAGTCTTTTATCTTTACTAGTGCTATTCTTACTGAATGAAAATGTTGCAGATATTTTAAAGCATTTTGCCTCCGAGTTGCCTTTCGCAATATTTAATTCAATTTTTTTCATAAAAATTGTTAATAAAATTATGGTAAAAATTTTTTAAGCAGTTTTTCAAAAAAAAAAAAAAATACTGATATCATCAATCATTTTCATTTTAATAAAATTTTTTAGACGATGAAATGATTTTATGTATCATAATGTTTTATATAAAATATTTTTAAGAATATCTGGGGGCACGGCAGTGCCCCCGCCAAGTCGAGCAAAAACAAGCGGCACGGCCGTACCATCCTTTTCTCGAAGCAGTTCAGGCTATTTTCGATCTTCTATAACTTCGTTGTGGATATAACTAGAAGCCTGAATTTTCAGTAACCAAGCAGGCATTATATAAACACGGCATATTTCAAATTTCATTAAATTTGAACCAGTAGTTTAAGAATTATAACTAGTCAAAGTTTGTGAATTTTGTCACTGATTGACTGACTGACCGATCATCAAATCTCTAAGGCACTTCTAGCAGACATAGAAGCTTCAAATTTAGAATACAATTAGTGTTTAGTGTATAAATCAAGGAAAAACTAAAATATGCGTTTAATAATGGACGGAGCGATAAATTTCTCGAAGTTTCTAGCATTATCCATTTTGTCGGCAAATTCGTCGCCAAATCGCCAAATGGTCGCCAAGTTTGGAATCACTGGCTCGGCATCCGACAGCATCCAATATAGATTACTGTAAAACGGTTTTCTTATGATGACGCTATTATATTGAGAAAAACTGTAGCTGAAGCTCAAGAAGTAGTACCGGAAAAGAAAAAGAGGAAGACTACATACAAAAATAAGAAAAGGACTATCTACAAAAAGAAATGAGATGCCATCAAAAACATAACTTGTAAAAAAACCCAAGTCTCGCAACTCAATTCTTCTATCGTAAAAAGTTGTGAGATCCATGTAATACCAAGTCAGTCAATTTATTCAGTCCCTACTTAAGGGTCCTTCTGTCTTAAGTTATTACGTAATTAGCTAACCTAACAACATCTTATAGTGACCATATCAATATTAAAAATCTTTTATGATTTAAATAAATAGATTGACTTGGAAATCGCACTAAACAATCTAATTTAATATAATATGTTAATGTAATCTAATTTAATGTAAAGATACATTGTGTTTTCATGCGATGGCCAAGTCACTATTTATTTAAACCATAAAAGATTTTTAATATTGATATGGTCACTATAAGATGTTGTTAGGTTAGCTAATTACGTAATAACTTAAGACAGAAGGACCCTTAATTAGGGACTGAATAAATTGACTGACTTGGTATTACATGGATCTCACAACTTTTTACGATAGAAGAATTGAGTTGCGAGACTTGGGTTTTTTTACAAGTTATGTTTTTGATGGCATAAATATTGTTCATCTTATGCAAACGCCGGCTTTGTAAATAAGCCGAGTAATGAAATAAATAACAATCGATCTTTTAAGGGATAAGTCCAAATTTTAATATATATTTATAAATCCATTAAAATAAATCCCAACCATTATTCTCTCTAATTGTCGAAGTGGAAAATGTATACAGACATGATAACTGAGACACAATGTTCATTTGAAATTTAATTTTTTTTGCTGAATAATAAGCATATAAAATCATCTAAAATTGAAGAACAATATATATATTTTTTTGTAACTCCACGAATTCGGACAGAAACATTTTTGACGACTCTTTTTCTTGTGGACTGAACAAAGTTTTTTTTACAAATATAATGCACCAGCGGAACTCGCACAGCGTTGTCCGTGGCATGACATCCAAGAGTAAAAATTAGCTTTGTCTAGCTTTCACCTAATATCATACGGCATGACACGCAACATCAAACAGGCATAAAAATATATTTGGAAATCATCAAAGATAACTACGAAACAATTTTTTATAGCATACATTCAGAAATATTTAGACTGCTTTTTAGCAGTCTAAATATTTCTGAAAAAAGATAAAAATGGTAAAAATATGAAATATTCATAGACAAAAGAATTCACTAAAATACAATAGAAAAGCAGTTTTAAAATTTAAAAATATACAAATTAGTCATTGTAACCACTGTCCCACATTTGTGCATCAACTCTGCATAATCTGATATGAAAATAAAATTCAGTTTGCTTCATAATATTTCTTTGCAAACTATATCGGATGTTTTTCCTCCTGGTGCCGAGATAAAAAGGTTTTGTTTGGATGTAACTCTAAAAAGTACCACATAAAGTTGTCCATGAGAAAAACAGTCTTCGCTTAAGTCAATTCCAGCAGTGTGAAACGTTTGTCCTTGGGCTTTATTTAATGTCATGGCGAAACAGAGCCTAACTGGGAACTGAACACGTTTAAAGGAAAACAGTAAATATGTTGGAAAGAGAGGGATCTTTGGTATTAAAACTGATTCTCCAGGACCAAATCCAGTTAAAAGTACTGCCTCAATAAAGAATTTTTTCAAACTTTTTATTTGTAATCGAGTGTCATTACGCAGTTTTGGAGGGTTTAAATTAAATACTAGTATAAAAGGAGCACCAACTTTTAAAATTTGTTTGTGCGGAGGAAGACCAGATGGATGAAGAGAATTTAAAAATTCAATTGGATAATGAACAGCCCCTTCACTATCCACTGAATAAATAATGTCCATTGAATCATAAATTTGATCTGTGATAACGAATAAAGATAGTACCTAGTTGTTGACTTTCTAAACAGGGTCATTTATGGTTGATAAAATTACTGTGGGAAAAGGCAACGACCAGCATTAATATTTGAAATATATTTATTAAGATTAAAGTACAAAGGACAAAACATTACTACATAGAACATAAAAGATACATGAGCGTGAGCTACACGTCTTGCAGTCTCACTGCCTAACTCTCGTCTCCCAATAATGGCGGGAAAGCATCACGTGATTAATGACGTGACGTAACATGGCCAGCATGGCGCCATACAGGATACGGGATCTGTCAGCGCTTCCCACATCGGCCATCATGACAGGATAGGCGACCTCGCCTTATGGTATACAGTACAATGAAGTAAATATATAAAACAAACAGCAAATACAGGAAAATAATAATATGTAAAATTGAAATATTCACAAAATAAAACAAATAAAATAGTCATACCATCCGTGACAGCATAAGTATATAGCAATACAATAGCGTGCACTGGAAATATAGAATAACTAACTAAAAATAAAAATAATATTAGTGTTGAACATATAAAAATATAATAACACAAAATAAACAGAGAAAAAAAATCGAAGTCTATATCGTCCAAATATACACACACAAAAAGAAGGAAAATAGTTCTCTTTCTCTTTAAGTAGTGTTCAGTGTTTTCTTTTGAAACACAATTCAAGTGATATGTTCTATATTGCTGGACCATGGTTTCATATATTCTGCACAAGTTGAAGTTTTTGATGGTCCATCGAAGAAATCACGCTTATCAACATCGTATGTGTCGTTTGCTTTAATTTTGATCACTTTATATGGTCCGAGAAATTTTTGTTTCAATTTCAGACCAGGGCCAAATTGAGTGCGCTTGATTGCGACGAGATCATTCAATTGAAATTTTTGAGCATGTTTACTACGCAGATTGTAGGTACGGCGATTTTCTTCTTGGATTTTGAGGATTTGTTGTTTTGCATCTTTACGGAGCTCATCACGCTGTTGGAGAAATGCAGACTGGATCTCTTCGTTGACGATTTCGAGGATTTTTATATCATGCTCAGATTTCATTTTAGTTCCAAACAAAATTTCGAATGGAGTAGAATTGATACTTCGTTGAAATGTAGAATTAATAATTTGCTGAACGGAAGCAACATGGTTATACCATTTCTCAGGGTTTTCTATGGATAGCTTGGAGAGTACAGATATGATAGTAGAATTAAGTCTTTCTACCTGACCGTTTGATCTAGGAAGTCCAGCTGTAATAGCAATGTGGGTGATATGCTGATGTTCACAATATTCTTTGAATGACGTAGATGTGAAAGCGGTACCTCTGTCCGTAATAATCCTTGAAGGATTACCGAAAACTGATCTTTGGCATTCGAGCTTATTGAGAACTTCAGCGGTGTCGGTGGACTTGGTCGGGTAAAGCCACACAAACTTCGTAAAGGAATCGATGATTGCCAGAATATGCTTATATTTCTTAGAAGTGCTGGGAAGAGGACCCAAATGATCAATATGGTATGTATGAAAGGGAGTATCGTCTTTGTCAAGTGGATGCAAAGTGCCATCTAATTTGCCACATTTTCTGTTATTTAGAATGCATGTTACACAGTTGCGTATGCATCGTTCAATTTTCTCTTTCAAGTTCGGAATAAAGAATTCTTTGTTTAACATTTCCTGCGTGCGTTTTACTGCAAAATGGCCTCGTTCATGACAGGATTTAATAATGTTGGCCTGCATATCATCAGGTACGACAAATAAATCGATTCCGTCTAAGTTCTTATATAAAATGTTGTTCTTGACTATGTAGTTCTCGTAAGATGCATTTTGAAGTAATGCTTTTATAGCTGTAATATGCTCATCTGTCTGTTGAGCTTTGAAAATTTGAAGATTGACACAGTCTTGAATGATCATACAGCATGGGCTTCGGCTAAGAGCGTCGACATGAGTCATCTTTGAACCGGTTCGATGCTCTATTTCGTAGTCAAAATCCTGAAGGTATAATGCCCATCGCGAAATGCGGGAATTCATTTCTTTTTTATTTAACGTTTTGACGAATGCATTACAGTCAGTGATAATTTTAAAGTGTGATCCGAGGATGTAAATTCGGAATTTTTTAAGAGCTTCTACAATGGCGAGTACCTCCAGTTCATAGCTGGTGTATTTTCTTTCGCTGTCAGACGTTTTCTTGGACATATAATACACTGGATGGAATTTGTTATCATCTTTGGATTTTTGTAGTAGGACTGCCCCCAAGCCATCAATTGACGCGTCTGTGTGAATTTCAATGGGACTGCCTTGATTAAAAATAGTTAAAACGGGTTTATCAGAAAGTAACTGTTTTAAACGTAAAAACGCAGTTTTTTGCTGAGCTTGAAATAGAAAGGGGCTGTCCTTACGAAGAAGATCACTAAGTGGTTTTGCTATAGTAGAGTATGACGGAATAAATTTTCTAAAGTATCCCGTAAGACCTAGAAAACGTTGTACGTCTTTTGCATTTTTTAACTCAGGATAATTAAGAACGGCTTTAGTTTTGGAGGGTGAAGGGAGCAATTTGCCGTGTTCTACTACGTGACCCAAAAATTGAATCTGACTATACAAAAATTGACATTTTTTAAAGTTTATATCTAGTCCATAATCGCGAGCTACTTTTAAAACAGTGTTAAGGCGTTCGAGAGCCTCAGATTCATTATTTGCGGGAATGACGATGTCATCCATATACGGGAGGACAATGCCTTTTGCAATAAGATCACGAAAAACGGCATTTATGTATCGCATAAAGACAGGAGGACATGAACTTAAACCGAATGGCATATAACGGAATTGAAATTGACCTGTATTTGTGACGAAACTGGTGTAACAACGACTTTTTTCTTTTACCGGCACATGAAAAAATCCGTTACGCAAATCGAGAGTACTGAAAATTTTAGCATTTTTAAGACGATCTAAAATGTCATCAATTAATGGTAGTGGATAATGGTCTTTAACTAATTTACGATTTAATTTTCTATAATCTATACCGACTCTATGTTTTCCATCTTTCTTACGAACTACGACAACTTGACTAGCATAGGGTGAAGAACATGGTTCTATAATTCCATTTTTTAACCACTCATGTATCTGCGCATTTACTATATCACGTTCGGCAAAGGGTAAACGTCGAGGAGTGTGGAAAATTGGCTCATCGTCAGTAAGCGTTATATCAAGTGCGATGTTCGTGGTTTTAGTTTTGTTAGGTTTATAGGCTAACAAAATCTGTTCAACCTCATTGCGAGTTTGTTTAGAAATATTCGGACCTATATCAAACGTGGGAGTTTCGGCAGAAATAGCCATTATAAAACTGTCAGTTTCAACAGGATCATCAGATTTAGAAATTTTGGAAAATACAACACCGTCAGGTTTAATTGTCAAATTTGCCTGATTTATTACGTCGCAACCTATTATTAGGTCATAAGTAGTACAATTATTAGGTACCACAGAAATAAAAACAGGAAAACTTTGTTTGTCAATAATAATTTCAGATTCAACGGAACCTATTATTTTAGTTTGGGAAAAACCGAATCCAGTTAGTGTCATCTTGTTATTCGTCAACGGCGGCGATCCTAGTTTAATCCATGCAGAATGTTTGAGAAGTGTCGAAAAACTACCAGTATCGACTAATCCGGAAAGTGTATTATTAAGAATAACAACCTCTTTATGCATATTCGACGGAGAATGCAATAATTGTAAAGTGTTGACATTATCCCGTGGGGTAGAACTGTCATTCCGAGTAGTACGATGACAATCGGAAGATTTATGTCCGAAAAAATTACAAGAAAGACATTTAGGACCACGATTACGATTAGGGCAAGACTTTGCGATATGTCCAAAATCGTTACAGTTAAAACAACGCGTCTTACTGTTAGTCGGATTACTAAGATTCAATTTTGATTCTCTTTGTTGGACAGGGATTTTATGTATTGTATCACGTCTTTGGCCGTCATTAGCATATCTAGAATACGACATCTTTGAATTATCTGCGTTCATTGCACTTACGATAGTTTCGAAAATTCGTAATTTTTCTTTAAACTCAGAATAACATTTTGCACCATAAAGAATAATTTTATCAGAAGGGGAACCCTGTATCCCATTTATTGTGTATTGAATAACAGAACATTCATCAATAAGGGTTTCAGACTGATTCACAATTTCACGCATGGCAATAAAATATTGCATAAAAGTTTCATTCGAGCGCATTTTACGTCTTTCTAGTTGTTTATGTATTTCAATAAAAGTTAATTTATCGGAAAATTCATTAATGAATGCACTTTTAAAAGCATGATAGGAATTTAGATTTCTTTGGGAGAATAAAAAAGATTTAGCAGTACCGGAAACTAACCTCTTTGCAAAGATTAATTTTTGTTGTTCGCTTAAAGAAGGAAAAAGCGAAAAATTCTCTTCAACATCACAAAAAAAACTTTTAATCGAATAGGAATCATTTCCTGTGAAGTTTCTGCTACTACCAAAGAGATCGCGTAATAAAAAACAAAACTGAAGGTTTATTTCATTCATCGTTTGTTTATTCGAGGGATCATTTTCGAGTGATTCCCTTTTGGCGCCAGTAATTAATGCCTGACTGTTATTTATTAATGTTTCGTCTGAAGTTACGGGGATGGGGAAGGAAGAATTATTACCCGTATTACTCATAGAGCTGTTATTAATAGATGAAGTTTCGGTTTGAGAAACCTTTTGAGGAGACAAAGGTTTTTCTTCTGTTTCCGATAAAAAACTAATATCTAGCGAGTTCTGAAATTCATTTAAATTTGTTAGGGCTTTAAAAATATTTTCACACATAGCATCTTTGTCGGTCTCAGTTACTTCTAAGTGTAATAAATTAGAAACGGAGATAAAATCAGATAAAGAAAAAATCTTCAGCAATTCTTGTTTATGTTTTTCTACATCTAAATTTTCAAATCTTTCAAAATTTCTCATTCTTTTTCGAGAAGAATGGTCAAAATTACTGTAACCTAACACAGAGTTAAGCAATTTTACGGAATTAGTTTTTGCATATTTAAGGGAGTTAGCGATTAATTCAATATCGCCTAGTTTTAAAGACATTGTAATGAATTAAAACAGAACTAATGCACATTCACTCGGGATTAAAATTTAAAGGGAGAATGGAATAAAGTAACGTACTATACTATAAATTACAAACTTGGGAAAAAATTGCGCCTACCTGGTTGGGAGCAGTCGAATTATTCACTCTTAAAAGTTCCTTTTTTTTAAAGCAGCCAGTATATGTCAGCACAGTTGCACAAGAACACGAAGTAATTGAACCTTTAACGTTTCCACTTGAATCATATCCATCCAAAACGTGCACTAACGTCCATTAAAATATCCACGGCAAAAATCCACTCTTATCAAAATTCTTAGCATCAATTTAACGTCTTAAATTGTACTAACGTCCACAGCTTTTCAACAATTTGGCGGGATTTGCTAGGGGTATTCACGAGAAAGGCCGAGCCCCCAAAAATGTGGGAAAAGGCAACGACCAGCATTAATATTTGAAATATATTTATTAAGATTAAAGTACAAAGGACAAAACATTACTACATAGAACATAAAAGATACATGAGCGTGAGCTACACGTCTTGCAGTCTCACTGCCTAACTCTCGTCTCCCAATAATGGCGGGAAAGCATCACGTGATTAATGACGTGACGTAACATGGCCAGCATGGCGCCATACAGGATACGGGATCTGTCAGCGCTTCCCACATTACCCTTATCTTAAACCAAGCAAGAGACTTATTGCGAAGTTGATTGATATCGGGACAAACCTTAACAATTGATTCCTGAAGACTTCTAACAGAAATACAGAAATTATCAGTAATGTGAATTTTCCCATCAGTCATCAACATTTCACCAAGGCCAACTTTAAGCAATAAATATGCAAAAAGGGCATTATCTTCTGAAGACAAAAGAACTCGCTTATTGGTTTTAAGTGATAATGTTGTCATTTCTCGCCAAATGCATGAACTTTTGAGAGAAGCATTTACTTTATCATCTCTTGTTCCTTTCATTAGAACAGGCAAAATTTGGAGAAAATCTGCAGAAAACAAAACTGTGCAACCACCCACAGGCGAGTTGGTACAACTGATATCACGCAACATCCTGTCCAATGCTTCGACGTCTTATGTGACATTGTTGCCTCATCGCAAACAATAAATGAACAATTTTTTAATAATTTAGCGGTGTTGCTTTGTTTTGAAATGTTACATACACTAATATTATCATGGCAAACTTTTAAGGAAAGTTTAAACATGGCATGTGTTGTTCTTCCTCTTCTAATAGTGTGGAAGACTTCATTTTACACTATGTATAGATATACGAATCTGAAGTTTTTACAAGATATTTCCTATATAACATACATATATTTCAGGGGAAATGCGAAATCTTACTTCAAATGAAAAAAATACGTTTTTTTAAATTTGATTTAATTTAGCTATCTTAACGCTTATTTTATACGCAATAGCTTATTTTATAGGTTTTCTATTAATACATATAACAGTATGTTATATGTACTAGGGTTTGACCGTTTTTATACCCGGTTTTAAAAAAACGCTTTTTTTTTTTAAGTAAATTTGTCCCATTCGAAAACCGGTTTTTAAATTAAGGAAACCGGTTTTAAGAATTCATATTATTAAGTAAAAATTAATTTTGAACTTATTTGATTTGCTATTCATTCTATGTAATGGGCAGCAAACACATTTTTTCAACGTTGCAAGCAAGTTACGTTGGCCAGTGCTTGTGCATTGCACAGTTGCGCCTCGAATTCGTCAATTTATGTTTTTCATGAACATCCTTTTTCACTTTTTTTTCTAGATGAAACAAAAGTTTGATAAAGTTCATCTCTTGCTTCTCGTCGGATGCTTTGCCTATCGGTATGAAGTCGGTGCTAATAGAAACGTCAGCAATTTGACTGGCTCGTTTCGAAGAACGTGTGAAAGGAATAAATAATTCCCCGTTTTCTGCTTCTTGATCACAGCATTTAATGATATCATATAAAATTTTCTTCGTAGCACTACTGAAAGCTTTTTTAAACCTCTTGAACTAGCCATATCAATACGAAATATTCAGCTAAAATAAAATGCTGTCAGAAATGACATAACACTCACATACACGTGAAAAAAGAAATAGAACTAAAAGAGTATCTAATGCGAGAAATCCAAGGTCAAATGTGCTCATTCCGCGTCTCACCCCTTAATGAAATGCAATTGTCGAAATGTGGTCTCAGAATCCGATCCGTCTCGAGTCACGACAGGTTTGCTTAATATTGTGAAGGTGAAAACTGGAAACAAAAATATAAAGTTGTTATATTTGGTAAAAATAACGTAAGTATTAAGTATGTTTATGTTTTATGTTTATATATTCTATTTTACATTTTAAAATTTAAATTTTATTATATAAATTTCTTCTATCAAAAATTAGTGTAAAATAAGAAGTTCCGGCTTCTGTTTAATGGAGTTTTAAATAAAACACAGGGTATTAAAATATTCCATATTTTCTTTCGCAACATTTTAACATAAATTATGCCTTTAGCAAACATCGGAATTAGATTAAGAAGTGTTTTTTTTTTCAAAATTCCTAGAAAATGTGTAGATTAGATTATTTTCAATTGCATTAATATTAATAGTTAAAATTGTAAAATAAACGTCAAAATATTTATTCAATAACTTTAATTTCATATTTAGATAAAAATGAGTAAGTTGGAAGTTTGAGATAGTTTCAAAAACTTCGGGATAGACAAGGCAATCTGAAATCATTGTAATAAAATGTTGAGCTGCAAAGGATCATCTACGAGCCATCTACATAATCATTTAAAAGCAGTTCATAAAATAATTGTCGGAAACAATATAATTATTTGGTTTCTTGAAGACCCCGAAGAAAAACTTACAAATCCAAAGACACTGAAAGCTGAATTTTCATTATTTGAACAAACGAATAAAAGAACAAAAAACTTTGATTTGTCATTTGACTCAGTAACTAGTGAACGAGTATTTTCAATTTCGGGCAATATTGTGTCCGAAATAAGAACGAGACTTAGCCACCGTTCAGTGGATATTTTATGTTTTTTAAAATTCTATTTTCTTAGAAGAAATTAAAATGAGTGAAAATAATATAAATATTATTTCAAATTTTTGTTTTAGTTTTCGTTATTTTGTGTTAGTAATATGTATATGCAACCTTTAATTTTGTTTTTTATATTTTGACTTTGATATTGATTTCGTTATTTGTTATTTTATATAAATTAAAATAAAATTTAAAAAAATAGAATAGGGAAAATATTTTATTTTTCTCTATTTAATTTTTTTTTGACAAAAATTCGAAAACCGGCTAAAACCGGTTTTTTTGGAAATATCGAATTTGAAAACCGGTTTTTCAAAAAGTCGGGTTTTGTATAAACCTTAATATGTACTAATAGACATATGTATGTTACATTATTATTATATTTTGTATGTTATATTATTATCATTATTAACAGTATATTTTAATTTAACTTTTCCTTTCAGATTAGCAGCCTCTTGTTTCATCGCGGAAATCCAATATCCTTTTTATGTTTCTCTCCATCCACTTTTATATAGTTCGACTGCGTGATAGAGTTCCATGTTTCGGATGACCGACGCAATCATTTAAAGCAATAAAGCTGCTATTAAATAATTTCCCCACCATTCGAAACTTATGGTGACCATTCAAATGTATTATTCATAAAATTTCCGAGAAATATCTGAAGAAATTTTAAAAATAAAACAGGCTGCTGTATAAAACTTTGAAAGAACATCGTAGGTCCTTTCCATTCTTAATAAGAAACAAAACAAAAAACTAACGTAATTCGTAATGGTATTTATTCGTTCATTACAAAGTACCTTCAGTTCTCCTTTCGAACTGTTTGTAAAACTAAAAATCATTCTTTGATAAGAAAACTTTCCTTCATTTCATCCAATGACCCTTAAGCAGCCAGCGATTGCTCCTCTGAAAGAATCTGAACGTTGAAGGTTATTCGAAATTGATCCACTTCCCTCGTTTTCTCTTCAATGCGCAGACGTAGATTTTCTATCTCCTTTTCCAGCTGAAAAGGAAATATTTGTTTTTTTACGGCGATGCAATTATTTCCTCAGAATAAGTTTTTCAAGTTAAAATGTGAAATATAAAAATAATCGTGCTAAATGAATGTAAAATCACAAAAATTCATAATAATGAAGAGCTATATTTGCGAAAAAACAAACAAACATGTAAGATATTATATTTTAAATAAAAAATAATTGTGAATTTTACATTCATTCTAAAGCCATAAAATTTCGAATGGAGTCTTTCATTTCGAAAAATTATGATTTCTGAATAATTTTTTTGTTCCTCTATTTAATGTCACATTTAGTTGTGAAGGAATTTAAAATTTAATTTATTTACTTTGTAAATTAAAATACCCTTTCTGAAAGAAATTTAGCAACTTGAATATAGAGTTCAAGAGAAGTATAGTAAACTATATCCTTTCTATATATACAGGGTGTCTCAAAAACCTTGACAGTGGCTTTTATTCCTTAAATATTGATCATAGACATATACTGTAAATTACAATGTTGAGTAAAAAAATATATATAATGTTATGAAATCGATTAAAATTTTCAGGGGATTAAACTTTAAAAAATACAAAATTTAAATTTTTATACGGACTCCGTACAAAAAATTCCCCAGTATGCAAAATGTGCCCCATCTTTTAATAAGGTCATGTACAAAATTGCAGAATTTTATCATGAATATTCTCAAAGATATGTTGAAACAAAGCTGGTGAAGGGTCAATCACAAATTAAAATACAGTTTACAGCTTCAGTGCAGATTACGCGACGCAGAAATGCATCATAAGGAAATAAAATATATCTTTAGTTTTAAATACAAATTTTAAAATCTATGCTTCCTGAAAAATACTTTAAAATTTTACATCATGAATGACAGAATATAACTTAAAAATAGCAAGTCAATGAACTTGTAAAAAAATCTTATGTAATCTTTCCTTTAAGTTATTATTTTTTATAAATTTTTAATTCTTTTGAACCAATAAATAGCAAAATTATTATTTATTTCTTCAATCATTACTTGCCTTGTTAATTTATGTATAGCCCCTAAAACACGTACCGCTGACATGATTTTTCCTTTTTGCGAACTCATATCCAGGCATCGAAAAGTGGTTTAAGTCAGCATTTATGCAGTTTCATATCTTTGAAACTTTTTTTGATAAATTTCTGAAATTTTGTACATGACTTTATTAGAGGATGGGATTTTACTCATTGGGATTTTTTTTGTACGGGTTTGTATAAAAATTAAATTTTGCAATTTTTAAAGTTAAATCCCCTGAAAATTTTAATCGATTTCATAACATTTTACACCTTTTTTTACTCAACTTTGTAATTTACAGTATATGTTTATGATTAATATTTAAAGAAAAAAAAGCCGCGGTCAAGGTTTTTGAGACACCTTGTATATATAGGAAGTGATATTGGCTGTAAAATTGTTTCAGGAATGGCGATTCATTGAATCATGTCATGCGATGCGTGTGACGTCAGGGCGCCTAGTAGGTCCCTAAAGGAGTAACACTCTTTTCTTCCGGCGGCGATGGACGAGTGAAGTCGGACGCGGTTTACGCACTATCTTTACTTAGCCTTTTTAGACTTAGCCATGTCTGGCGTCCCCATCTCAGGTGAACCCGGCTCCTAATTAAATCTTATCCCATTTCTGTAAATAGTGTAAATATTGAAATGATTGTTTAATTATATCTAGTCTCAATAAATTAATCGTTTCTTAATTCGAATATTATTATTCCTTTTTCCGAAAAATTCACTTTACCCCTACACGCCGTCCTACATACATGCTCCATAAATATAATTTATATGTTATCCTTGAAATATTCTTCTGTTCTTTCTAAGTGCATGTATATTATTGTTCAAGCATCGATCATCTCTGGTGAATGCATGCATTCTCATAGGTATTTGACATAGATGACGATATATTTGCTAGATATCATTCGTTCTCTTTTATACCGACATTCAGCACGCTCTGGTGGTGAATATCAAATAAAAATGCTTTTGTTAATATCATTCTTTATTATTGAAGAATAATATAAGCAAAATGTATGAAGGTTGGATATCGCATAAGTAAAGGATGCATGATGCATATAAGCTGTCCAAACTAAAATGAAAATAATACCAATAATAAGCTTGAACAAAAATGGCGCGATTATACAAACTTATGTATTGCAACTACGCTCAGAATGTTGCATTTGCCCATCAAATATTCGATCTGATCGACATTTGCAAGAGAACGCATATAACTTCAGTTTCAAAGCAGGAGATGTTTACATCATATATTTTAAAAGTAATATAATATTTTTAGGACATTCTAAATTTACAACAATTCTTTGAATGAAAATAAAATGTTTTAAATAGAATAAACTCACGATTATCCATTGTTGTTAATCTTAAAATAGTGTCAAAAAATAATAATACATAAGAAAAAAGCATTTTAATATAAAAAAATCTTTATTATTTTATAAAAAAAATAATTACCAAATTTTAAGAAAATAATTTTTTTTATTTATTCTTTATAATTTAATGTTCATGTTCCTTACGTTAAATAAAAATGGCTCTGAAATACCTTACTGTACATTAGTATCTTTTTCCATAAGTATTACTCATTTTCTGCAATATTCACGTCTCATAAATCCGAGAGTCATTCGAGTTTACTTCATTGTTTAATGTAAACATCTCCTCCTTTCATCTTTCCTCTCACCCCTATTTTTGACAAATTAAACCCATTCGAAAGCATGCGCAAAAGAGCGGAGGATTTTAGAATCCTTTGTCAAACATTACAGCAGGGATTTATTGTTTGATATGGAATCTGTCATTACCAGATAATTTCTTCAAAATTAGAAAATATTCTAATTTTTTCCATGAGTATATTGGCACAATACCAAAATATTTATAATACAATTTAATAAGCACTTTTCCTCATAATCAATATCAGAGAACAGCTCTCTTCCTCCCACCTTTTCTTTGCCCATGACGACGAGAGGGAAGATCTCCTTCACGGTTCTCTCGAGCAGAACACCAGACTGAGTGTAGAAGCATTTCGCTGCAGGGTCGCAATTCTTAAGCGTCTTCAGGACCTCCCTGGAACGTCGAGGAATAAGATTTTATTTAGAAAAGCTCTTAAAGTAAATTTTAAAATAACAGTATACAAGATTGCAGCGAAAAACAAAAGCTTCCTTGAATTCGTGAAACTTGTGAAGAAAGAAACATTTTGAAGATAAACATTATGATTCTCTGGTAGCAGAGTTTATTTGATCTGGATTAATGAAAAATTACCCTGTCACTCAGAACAATTAAAGCAGCTTATAATGTTAAACTAATTTCAAGTGAAACTATTTTGAATATCTGTATATACAGGTTTAGCAAGAAATAAGTGACCTCCTTCAGAGGGCTCTAATTTGGCGCAGTATGGTCAACATTATGGCTCTTGCGCCATAAAACCTCAAACAAACTCAAACTCAGAGGGCTCTAAAATGCGTTCTATTAATCCAAATGAAATAAAATTTGAACTACAGATTATTAAGATGGCGCGCTTTACATTTATTAAATAAAAAAATAGCACGAAAATTCACCGTTCGATGGCGTTGTAATACACATAAAACCATTTAATATGGTTTATAATTGTTAAATAAAGTAAAATTAAAATGGCTCAATATGTCCTCCTTCATTTTCAACAATATGCTCTAATCGGAGAACCATATTTTCTATAGATGACGAGTGAGTCTGCCGGAATATTAAGAATATGGCGCCGAATGTTGTCCTTCAGATCTGGCAGATATGATGGTTTTTGACGGTAGATATTGTCCTTTAAATAACCCCACAGCCAAAAGTCGCAAGGGGGTGCTGTCTGGCGAGCAAGGAGGTCATGCTTTTGGAAAATGACGGCTGATAACTCGTGCTTCTGTGAAATACTGTATTAACAATCGCTTTACATGATGATCAATATGATGTAGTACACCATCCTGCATGAAAATCATGTCTTAAAGGTATCCACGCTGTAGAATAATTGGCATTATAAAATCCCACAGCATATCTTGATACCGTTGTCCTGTGACTGAACAGGTTTGGATTCCATTTGAAGTTTTATCTTCAAAGAAATACGGTCCAATGATAAAGGTAGCTGTAAAACTACACCATACTGTCACTTTTTCAGGATGCGATGATTGTTCCTGAATAAGTAAAGGTTTTCCTCTGCCCAAATTCAGCAGTTGTGAGTGTTAACTTGCCCATTGAGGCAAAAGTGGTCCTAATCACTCCACAGAATTTTCCATGGTCACGTCGTGTCAACCACCATTCGAGCAAGGAACTGAAGTGCAAAAGTTTTACGGACCTCTAAGTCCCCGTCCTGCAACAGGTACACAGATTTGATTTTGTAGGGATAAAAATGCAAAATCCGCCGTACGATTTTTTTGTACATTTGAATACGGCATATCCAGAACACGGGAAACAACTGGCAAACTCACACTATTATGCGGCGACTGACTGCTGGCTTCAACGAGCGTGGTCGCAACATTTTCGACGCTGGAAGACAGGATTTTTTTTTTTCGTCCTCTATCTGGAAGAATGCCAAGTTGTCCAGTTTTCTTCAAATTTCTGCATCATCTTGCTTAGGGCACCTGAATATTGGACTTCGTATCAGATTAATGCGACAAAATTCCTTTAGAGCTGCAATGGAGTTTTGCTAGTTTGAACATAGAACATTTGCTGATAGAACAATTCCACCAGTAGCGCTTTTTCTTGCAACGGAGGCATGACGAACAGAGAAGAAACTAATGTTCGTGCAGAATCCAACTTCTTTTTATCCAAACAAAAAATGGTAATAGACGTGCATTGTAACGCAAATTATGTTTCACATTTTCAATAAAAGCAAATAAATGCCATTTGTGTTACAGCAACATCTATTGTACTAATTGGTAAATTTTTTTACTAAATTTTTTTAAATAAATAAATGTAAAGCGCATCATCTGAATAATCTGCGATTCATATTTTATCTTATTTGGACCAATAGAACGCATTTTAGAGCCCTCTGACATGGGTAACTTATTTCTGGCTAACTCTGTATATTACGGTCATAATGAATAATCGGTTATTATTAATACACACCGGTCATTATTAATAATAACCAAATAAACCGGTCAAAGTGAATAATTTATAGGCATTTATGACATTAACAAGTTATTATTAACAATAACCGATTAAATTTGGTCAATGTCAGTTTTTGACGGGTTTTTTTATGTGCTGGCAACAGCTAAGCAATATCAGTTGATTGCTTATTTTTGAAGTTAAATAAACATTTCTCAGCCCTCTTTATTTTCTTCCTTTTGTTCTGTCTTGTTTTGAAATATTTGTGTTTTCTTGGCTTGATAGATGTGGTTGTTCAGTCTGAATGCATTTTTTTGCCTTCTGGGCCTAGCTGAATGTCAACAGATGCATTTAAAAAAGGATCCAAAGTTATCTTCAGTTCCCGAAATCTTGTTATAAGAGCTACTTTTATAAACATAGCATATAATGTTTTAAAAGTTATTGGTTATTTGTCAATGTTAATTTCTTTCCTGTAAAAAATGAGACACATGCTATGTTTAGGAGTGATAAATCACACTTTCAATTTTAAGTGAAACCATGTCTGTTGTTTAGAAAATTTAACCCGAAGAATTACATGCAAGGAATACTTATGTATATAAAACAACATACCTTTGCGCTTTTTTTCTTTGTGTGTGTTTAAATCCATCCAAGGGCGTATATATGGGAAAAGATTGTTCACCTTTTTGTATTTAACTTCTGGACATTTGGTAAGCTTTTTTTTGCACTCATTTCTTGTATTTATATTTATTTATTCAAGATCTTCAATGTAGAAAACTGACTGGTTACGATATTATTTTTAAACTTTGTTTTATCTTTCTTGTATCTGGCAACTTCTTTTTATGAGAACTTCTGTTTTAAATTTTATGTTTGATGTAATGTTTTGTGTGCGTCGTCGTTTTAGATGTCCGTGAATGTCATTAGATGTAGTTAAAGTAGATAAAAGGCTTTTTGTACGTTTTTGAAGAGTGTTGTGTTTTATATACTACATCACATGAGTACTGAGAATTAGGAATATTGATCCATAATAGAGTTTTTGGAGATCGATATCCGACATCTGGCGTCCACGACAGGACATCTGCTACGATTCCTGTAAGTCATAACTTTTGAGCTTGTTATATTTTCGTAATGGAGAAACTAAAAAATTCTCGAAAACAGTATCGGAGACTCTTTATGATTGCTCGTAGTAACTTTTTGAACTGTGAAAAGGAGCTGACTGTCGAAGATAAAATTTTGAGATTAAAAATTGTAGAAGAGAAAGCGAAACTAATGGTAACGTGTGGGTACGAATTTCGAGAACTATTGTTTGCTTCCGAAGAAACTGAGGAAAACATCAATAATGAGATCGACATTTCAGAGAGCTATATTGATAAGTGGCGAGTTTTAGAAAATAAGTTACATGATCTTTGGATGAGAAAAAAAGGACATTCTTCGGCTTCTACTGTTTCCGGAACGGTCAGTAATTTATTGCATTATCCTAAAATCAATTTACCCACTTTTGATGGAAATATAAAGAACTGGTTGTGTTTTTGGGGACAATTTCAAAAAATTGATATCGATTCCAACCTCGATAATCATGATAAATATGCTTATTTAGCGCACGCTATGGAGAAAGGTTCACGCGCTGACGAGTTGATTAAATGTTTCGCCCCGGTAGTGAAAATTATGAAAAAGCGGTTAAACAGTTAAAGCTACGCTATAGCAGAGAAGAGTTGCTCATTGAGGTTTACGTGAGAGATCTGTTATCTATTGTACTATCAAAACAAAAGTTGCAAAAATTCCCCATACGTAAACTGTATGATCAGTTAGAAACGAAACTAAGAGCTTTAGAGACTTTGGGAGTGACCAAGGATAAATATGCAGCAATGTTGTTCCCTCTAGTTGAATCTTCTCTCCCTGACGAGACTTTAAAGGCATGAGAGCGATTCCGAACTACACATAGGCGGGTGAGTGAGGAGGTGACGTATAGTTTAACAACCGAGGGAAAAGATACCTCTTCAAGTAAGAAAATGCCTAGTAAATCGTATTGAAAATAATGATCTAGATAGGCTTTTAGACTTTCTCCAGGATGAAGTGGAGGGAGAAGAAAGAATTTTGTTAGCTTCCCAAAGTTTGGATCAATCTAAAAAATCCAGCTTTTCGAACAACAGTCGAGAGTCTAACGAGAAGTTTCAAACCAGAGTATCAACAGCAACTGATTTTTTGGCATCTAATTTCACTAAGAAGAAGCTCTGCATTTTTTTGTACTGAGGAACATAATTCATGGAACTGTAAAAATACTTCTAAACTGCATGAAAAACAAAGTGCTGTAGAGAAGGCCCGTTGTTGTTTCTTGTGTTTGAGAGAGGGACATGGAGTGAAGACGTGCCGTTCAAAGTTCAACTGCCAATTATGTGGGAAGAAACACAATTTATTTTTGTATAGAACATTATCACCAGAACTCAATTCTTCCTTTGTCCCTACAGATGTTAAAGTTCAAGAATCAGTGATACAACACGACGAAGCTCTGGCCAATTTCTCTAAATCTTCCGGTGTTTTCCTACAAACTTTAACCATTCTTGTGAGAGGAGAAACCACTAAACGTAAAGCTCGAGCCATCATTGATTCTGGATCTCAGCGGTCGTATATTCTGAAAGCAACAGCTGAAGAAATGAATTACAAGGCCAAAAGGAGAGAGTATTTACAACACTCACTGTTCGGTGGTTGCAATACCTCAACCTGCCAACATAATGTGTGTATAATATATTTGTCAAGCGTTTCAGAGGAGTATAACTGCATTTTGAAGTACTCGGACAGGAAGTGATTTGTGACTCAATATTATCTAGAAAACGAGGGTCACATTTTAAAGAACTTAGAGATTACGACATTCATTTGGCAGAAGTTAGTTGGTTTTTATGGCGCAAGGACCAGATTTGATCATTCTGCACCAAACATTTGTTAAACATGGCTTTCGTGTTAAAAATTAAAGCATTTGAAGAAAAAGATACAATTGAATCTGATGTAAAATTTGAATATCTTTTAAAAAAGTAAAAATATTTGGATGAGGATTATCTCCTAAAATGTCATTTAAGTTGAAAACAGTTGCTCCAAAATGTACTTGTCGTTGTGTACTAAAAACTTGGCATTCACACAGAATATGCTTAACCGTTAAAACACAATTGCATTTATCACAAAGTGGTGCATGATCAGAGTGCAAAAGATGTTTTTGGGTCAAATAGTTGTGGTCTATTCGAAGTCTCGTGATAATGACATCTTTCTTTCTAGTTAGAATTGTACTTTTGAAACCCTTGACAGATAGCTGTATTTGAAAAAGTTTATTTGTAGATACCTTTTCCCACGTAGATTGCCAGAATTTACTTTGAATTATTTTTATTGCTTGTAATGCATCGGATAATGGAACAAAATTTTCCTTCAGCAGGGTTGAGCTTTTTGCTGCCTTGTCAGCTTTTTCATTTCCCCAAATTCCAACATGCGCAGGAATCCAACAGAATTTAATTGTGAAATTATTTTTTAGCGAATTATATATGTGCAAACTATTTAGAACTAAGGGATGACTTTCCGATGACACATTCTTAAAAGCTGCAATACTACTTTTAGAGTCGGTATATATAATAAATTTAGAGGGAGATGAGGTTGTAATTCTTTGAAGGGTTAGATATATTGCATAAAGTTCGGATGTAAAAAAAAGAACAGAAAGGGTGGAGTCTTTCGGATATTACTACATTACGAAAAACTGCTGCTGAGTCAACATTATTACCACATTTTGAACCATCTGTATAAACAGGTTGAAAAGAATGATACTGTTGTCTGTGTTCATAAAAAAATTTCTGAAACAGCACGTCTGATGTTGATGGTTTCAGGAAGTGTATAAAATCATCTACAAAACTGAAAGACGACTCCTGCCATGGAGGTGGACCACTAATATTTACAACAATCGGGAAGTCTTCAGTTTTGAATGTTCGTAAAATCTCTCCTATACGGAATCCAAAAGTTGGCGTAAAAGACAATCTTCTAGAGAATAAAGATCCGTATATAGATTTGAAAACCTTGTTGCACAGTGGATGGTATTCGACACTTTTAATTTTATAAAAGTACGATAAACAAAGTCGTTTCCGCTTGAGTTCCAAGGCCGGCTCACCACTTGTAAACTTTGAATTGGCGATGTTCTAAAAGCTCCTGTAGCTATACGAAGTCCTTGATTATGCACTGAGTCTAACAATTTCAAGGTAGATTTGGCAGCTGAGCCATAAGTTGGTGCTCCGTAGTCAAGCGTTGAGCCTATAAGATGTATAAATATACATCTTCATGAAAGAGGCTCTATCTGCTCCCCAAGAGGTGTTTGATAGGACTTTTATAATATTTAGCGTTTGAAGGCATTTTCTTTTCAAGTTTTGAATATGAGAGCGAAATGTTAGTTTGTTATCTAATATCACGCCCAAAAACTTTTTCTCACTAACTGTGGGAATGACCGACTCATTCAGTCGGAGCTCTGGATCTGCATGAAGGCCACGTCGCTTGCAGAAGTGAACGCTAACTGTTTTCTGAGGAGAAAAAACAAACCCATTTTTCAAAGCCCAGTTTATCATATTGTTTATGGATGTTTGTAAATTTTTTTGAATGAAATCAAAACTTTCATTGGCACAATGTATCTCGATGTCATCGACATAAAGTGAAGTGAGTACAAATGGTGAGATTTTCGAAACAATCCCATTTATCTTTATGATAAACAGTAAAACACTTAGTACGCTACCTTGAGAAACACCTTCATGCTGAATGAAAGTATCTGATAAAATATCACCAACACGAATTTGAAATATCCTTGTCCTCAAAAAGTTTTGTACAAAAATTGGTAGATTCCCTTTTAAATCCAAGTTAAATAAATCTTTCAAAATGCCATAACGCCAGGTTCGGTTCCAGGCGTTATCCATATCAAAGAAAATAGATACAAGATGTTTTTTGCTTACAAAAGCCTCTCTGTTAGTAGTCTCCAATTTTCGTAAATTATCCAATGTACTTCTCCTTTTGCGAAAACCGCCCCCTCAGGGGCTCACCTACTATCTTTCTCCCTTTCAGTTCTCTCTCCCCTACGCCTTCTGCTGTCTGCTTTGTCCTTCTATCCCTCGACGGCAAGCGAGGGAGCTCACCATGAGAAGCTGTCGCCGCTCTGTTTGCTTCTTGCTTCTCATGGACAGCCAAAACCCCACGTGTTGGCCGTGCGTGGCGACCCATTAGAAAGACGGGTGGTGCATTGTGGTCTCCTGTGCATCAATCGGCTGGTAGATAGTCACCTGAGTGGCTAGTCGGCTTGGGATCAAGCGAAGAGGTTACTCCTTGGGCTTGGCCTTAAGAGTGGTCACTGTCTCCGGGGGGTAACTCCGAGCGTATAGGTTCCGGCTAACACTAAGGTAAGTGCCGAGGCTGGGAATGGCCAGAGCCGGTGGCTGCCTTCCCTTGTTGGGCTGGAACGCGTTCAGCTTTGTTGATAGTGGTTGTGTGTTTATACAGCTCCTAAATTTTCATTATATTTTGCTTACAAAAGCCTCTCTGATAGCAGTCTCCAATTTTGGTAAATTATCCAATGTACTTCTCCTTTTGCGAAAACCGCCCCCTCAGGGGCTCACCTACTTTCTTTCTCCCTTTCAGTTCTCTCTCCCCTACAGAGAGGCGTTTGCGTGAAATGAAGAAGAAAAATATACAATTTTTGTGTTTGATCAATGAGCAAGACATAGAAAATTGATCGGTAAGGATATTTTAAGTTATTTTTGCTTATTTCTTGAAGAAATGGAAATTTAATTTTACGTATCGAGTGATACGCCTACCTGAATGCAGCCATTTTGTATTCGAATGATCAACTGCGCATGCCTTGATTGAATTGAGAGAACCGTTCAAAAGGTGAATTCATTCAATTAACTTATTTTCATCGAACCAGGGTCCTGTTTCAGTGGTAATAGCTGCAACAATTTTTCTGGGAAAGTCACCCGAACTTTTATTGGTTTAATTATTCTTTAAATGAAATATTGATTTGTATTGAACAAATTATTAATATTCCTTTACTAATTAGCATAATTGCAACAATATGAATTAATTAATTTCGTAAAATCAAGAAACTTTAGAAAAGTTGGCAACGATAGCAACATCGTCGACCAAAATTTTACTTGTTTTTTAATTAACCAACGGTGTCTTCATTGTGACATGGCGTATGATCCAGAGGACTTCATAAAATCAGCAATTACCATCCAATCCTCAGTTTTCTCATTTTTGGATACTATTCCAAAACCAAGCAAAGATAATAGTAAAAGAATTAGAGACTTCATGGCAGACTTTGTTTCCGTGGTCTCTAGACAGCAAGCTGTATTGCAGATGATAACAGGGAAATTACATGAAAAGGATGAATTTATCGATACAAAATTAGATTTAATTGGAACGAGGAATATGGAAGACATGGAAAGAGCTACATACGCTAAAGCTATAAAAACAACAAGACAGAGGTCAAGGAGTAGGAGAAGAGAGGAGGGATGAGTCGCTCTGATTTATCCCAAAGATATTGAAAAAGAAGGAAATCTGAAAGAAAAATTACAATCGGCCATAAACCCTGCAAAAATAAAAATAGGGGTTAGGAATCTTAGGAATTTAAATAAGGGATGAATCGCAATTGAAGTTGCTAATGAGGAAGAAATAAAGAGACTGGGCGAAGAAATTGAGAGCAACAATTCTTTGAAGGATGATGTCCTTATAAAAAGGCCTAAAAAGATGCCACCAAAAATAATAATTTATCGAGTTGAAGAGAACTTCGATACCGAAAAAGGTATCGAACAACTTAAAAAGCAAAATGACATATTAGCCGAAGAAGAAATACAACACGAATACTTAATGAAAATAACAAAAGGGAATAGTTGGATTGTGTCTATCGACCCAACATCCTTTAAAAACATAATGAAAAAAAAAAAAGTCAATCTAGGTTGGCAAAGACTATCTTTAAGGGAATACCTTAGAACGAGACAATGTTTCAACTGCTTTCAATATGGTCACTTAGCAATAAAATGTCCTGATAAAGAAAAATATAGCATGAAGTGTGCGAGATGTGGCGGAGAGGGACACAAAGCGGAGACCTGCCAAAACGACCTGTGTTGCTATAATTGTAAAATTCATAACGAGAAATTTAAAAGTAAATTTGACCTAAGCCATGACTCCAAAAGCAGACAGTGCGAAACATACCTTAACGAGCTGGAATTCCTTAAAAAAAAAATAGATTATGGCCAATATTAGTTATAATTCTTCTCAAACGTGCATTTGTCCTTTTTCTTTGGCACTAATTAATCTAAATCATGCGCGGTCTGCTGCACTTATGCTCGAACGGGATATTATTTTTCGTGAAATAGACTGCATTTACATTACGGAACCCTATTTATATGAAGAACAGTTAGTTGGGATACCAAATGGATATAATGGAATTTACGACAGTGGTAGTAGAACAGCAATCATTATAAAAAAAGCTTTAAATTTATTCCAATTCAAACTGAAAAAGATTTTATTGCAATCAACTGCACTGATGATAACTTTCAAACAATAATCATATCAATAAATTGCTCACCCTCAGAAGATTTACATCCAAATCTAGAGAAATTAGAAAAAATGTTTGCTAGATTTCCAAACCATCCCATTATTATCAATGGTGATTTTAACGCTAAAAGCCCCGCATGGGGAAAAGGCAAACAAGACGAACGAGGGAAGCATTTATTAGAATTTTTGAATCGACTTGATCTTGACATTATTAACGAAATAGACTCTCCACAGACTTTTGACTCTACTGGAGGAAGGAGTTGGATTGATTTAACTTTAGTTAAAAATATTGCTAGAAATAAAATATTGGACTGGAAAGTCCATACTGACATATCCTTAAGTGATCACAATCTTATTACATTTTCTTTGGATAGTGGCGCCAAAAGTAAAGTAACACCAAAAAGATGGTCCTTAGATAGTCTTAAAATCCTGGAATTTAGGAGAGATCTAAAAATGCTTTTAGACTCGATATCTGAAATCAAAATTAATAAGGATAACTATTTGGAAATTTTGAATGAATTGGATGAAGGTTTGACAATAATCTGCAAACTAAACACGAGAAAAAGGAATTTTAAAAAGCAAAAAGATGCCATTTGGTGGAATCAAAATTTAAACATCACGAGAAGTAAGACCAAGGCCTTAAGAAGAAGATATCAAAAAATTATGGAACCAATAGAAAGAAAAAAAATGGGAAATTATATATAAAAAGGAATTAGCAAAATATAAACATATGATTCCTATTGCTAAAAAAGATTGTTTCAAAGATTTCCTGAGCAACATTTTACAGAAAAAATCATTTGGTAATGTGAAAAATATAATAAAAGATAAAAAAATGGAATTAAAGATTAGTCAAATAACTAAAGATAATAAAGAAATGACAAAAACATATAATGAAAGCAGAGATTACATTCTAAAGAAACATTTCCCGTACATTACGATTGCTACAAAAGAAGAATGTATCATAAAGAAAGAAAGAAATATTTTAGAATTGAATTACTGAAACGGAAATAGAAAATGTTTTAATAAGCATGAAAAAAAAAAGGGTGCCCCAGGATATGATGGCTGGAGAGCAGAAATTATTCAAGAAGTTTTTTATGCCAATAAAAGATGGTTTTGTAATCTTTACAACATATGTTTAATTCAGGGATTCTTTCCAAAAAATTGGAAAATTGCAGATATAGTGCTAATACCTAAAGAAGGTAAAGATTTAACAGACCACAAATCATATAGACCAATCAGTTTATTACCAGTTATGGGCAAAGTATTGGATAAACTAATCACCAAACGATTGTCATACTATTTAGAAAAAGAAAATTTAATACACAAAAATCAATTTGGGTTCCGTAAGTATCGTGGCACAAACGATGCTTTGAAAAGTATAATTAATTGTATTCACGAATCAAAATGCAACAATATGATAACATGTGTGGTTTCCCTCGATATCTTTAACGCATTCAATTCAATTAGATGGGTGGACTTGAAACAACTTTTTGAAAAATACGATATTGATTATTCCTTGAGGACACTATTGGAAGACTTCTTAAGTGACCGAACAATTCTACTAACTGATGGTAATAAATGGAAATACAACATAGGAGTCCCACAGGGATCTAGCTTAGGCCCTATCTTGTGGCTCTTAATAATTAATGAATTATTAATGGATGAAGAACTTAAAAAAGATTCAGAAATTATGGTCCAAGCTTACGCAGATGATATCATCGTATTAATTAGAGCCAGAGCATCCTACCTCTTTACTGAAAAGAGTACCATAGTTATGAATAGATTAGAAAGTTGGGCAGATAGATATAATTTAATTTTCAATAGAAATAAATCTGTTTATACTATGATAAAAAATAAAAAAGATATCACCCATTTTCCTGGTATAAAATTATATAACCAAAGATTAACATATTCAAAAGTTATTAATTATTTGGGAATAATAATCGACTCAAATCTCTCATTTATGCCTCATTTAAACTCAATACAAGAAAAAGTAACCAAATTGCAAGAAAAATTAAGAAGAATTGCTCGCCCAACTTGGGGCTTTAAACCAAAAGTCCTAAAACAAATCTACTTGGATGTTATAGAGAAGATCATAACTTATGGAAGCGAAATTTGGTATAAGGATCTGGTAAAAGTAAATAATAAATTGAATAGCATTCAGAGGCAATCTCTACTAATTATAACTAAATGTTATAGTACTGTTTCCAACGAAGCTCTCCAAGTATTAAGTGGATGCCCACCACTGCATATTAAAATCAAGTATTCAAACCCAGTGTTTGAAGGGATAAAGAAACAAAAATTAAGTGAATATCAAGAGGGAATAACTAACATCAATTATGTCACATTAATAGCACCTTGGAACGTAAAAAAAGTAGATTGGACATACTTTAATGAAATCATGGAAGGAACACAAATTTATACTGATGGGTCGAAACTAGAAGGAAGAGTGGGGTGCGCCATTGTAATCTACCAACAAGGTTCTGATTCTCAGGCTTAATGACAATAGTACAGTTTATAATGCGGAACTTGTGGCCATAAATACAGCTGTTGACTATATTATACAGAAGAAATGGTTAAATGTTTCTATTATTTCGGACTCGTGATCAGTTTTGGAAACCTTACAAGCAACTAATGAAGATAGAAAATATATAAATGATTTAAAGACAAAAATAATTAATTCAAACTTAAATATAAGAATTAAGTGGGTGAAGGCCCATAAAGGAATTATGGGTAAAGAAAGAGCGGATCTCCTAGCAAAAGAAGCCACAAAGAAAGAAGAAATAGATATCAATTTTGGCCCCTCCATCACACAACTAAAAACAGAACTAAAAAATAAGATAATTACAAAATGGCAGGATAGATGGTCAAACACAAAAAAAGGGGAATGGACCAAACAATTTATAAAACAAGTCAGTTCTAATAGATTATATGGAGATTTTTACATCAACCAAATTATTTCTGGTCATGGGACCTTTAGGTCACACCAAGCAAGGCTTTTTGGCAAATCGGCTATCTGCATTTGCGGAAGGGATACAGGAACAATCTTACATGTATTAAAATTTTGTGACCTCTGGAGTGATATCCGGAATCAATGGCCGAAAGAATGGAGATCTATGGAACTTGAATTTTTAATTAAAATCCCAAGTTTTCGTACTAGTGCTTCACAAATTATAGCAAAATTGCAACAAATGGAAATGTCTTATATTGGTTAATTTTGCTCAATTTGCTCTTTGTTTAATACTACTGTAAATATGTTGTTATTTCTTGAATGTTTTTTACAAGTTTTTCTCTTAAGATTCACGTGCATTTCAATGTCATTATTTTAATGTCTAAATAACTCATGTTATTTTTGTGTATATAATTATTTTGAAGAGCGTATATTTTTGCTCTTAATTATGTATAAATTAATGTTGTATGTCAATGTTGTAATGTTATATGTTATAATGTTAATGTTATAATGTTGTATGTTAATGTTATATTATTATAATGAATTGTATCAAATTTAAGATAATATTTTAGTAACTTAACTATCAATGTATAGAATAGGTAATCTATGGTCTGATGGAAAAAGATAAAGAAAGTTTCAAGACTCAGTCCTGCGCCATTGTGCTGGGTGGGGTTGCTTTGCGGCGACCCATCGTTTTATCCGAATGGCTTCGGCTGGGGCGGACTGTAGGTATGCCTTCCCTTGTTGGGCTCCGTGGTGGGCGGTGCCGTCGGGCCTGAATCTTATTCAATATCGTATGGGCTCCTCCCGAAAATCTCCCTTCAGTGGGCATCCGAAACAAATATATTTTACATCACCTCAAACATTTGATACATATTTTGTCATAAAAAGAGTCTCGGAAAAACAAGAAACCTTTAATAACGTTTCACCATTTTTGGTACAAAAAGCAATTACAGCAGTTGTTGGTGAAGTTAAAGCAATCCGTAAAATGCACTCTGGTGACTTGCTGGTTGAAGTTTGCTCGAAAAAGCAAGCCCAGCAAATCATAAAATTAAAAGCTCTGGCAATTATACCCGTCACTGTTAGCTCCCACATGTCACTTAACTATTCAAAAGGTGTAATTACATGTGGAGAGCTTTTTAACGTCCCGCTAGAGGAAATAACAATGGAACTCAAACCGCAAGGAGTGACAAATGTAAGCCAAATTAATATTCGCAGCAATGGACAACTCCTTCACACCAAACACTACATCATTACTTTTCATAGTCCGAAATTACCTGAATTTTTATATGCAGGTTATATAAAATTACCAGTGCAGCCATATATTCCAAACCCTTTACGATGTTTTCAATGCCAGCGCTTTGGGCATTCAAAAGCTAACTGCCGCGGGACCCTCACTTGCGCCCGCTGTGCAGAAAAGGGACACGAGAGCCAGCAGTGTTGCGCACCAGAAAAGTGCGTAAACTGCGAAGGCAATCATACATCTTTCTCCCGAACTTGTGAACGCTGGCAATTAGAAAAAAAAGATAGTAGCAATTAAAGTAAAAGAAAACTTATCCTATCCTGAGGCCAGGCGAAAGGATTTGGTCCAAACCCCTAAACCTGGCATAAGTTATGCTGCTGCTGTACAGAAACCATTCTGAGAAAACTGTTCATGCAACAACTTTACAAAAAGCAAACCAAAAACAAAACCCAACCATGAAAATTCAGATTCTGAAACAGAAAACTCTACAACCATTACTCCTGAACCCCGTCAAACAGAAACACAAAAAACAAAATCCAAATCCAATAAATCCCTCAAGCTGAAGCTATCAAAACGCGGCCTATCTGCAAAAGATTTAAATACGAAATTTAAAAAATCAACGTTACGTACATCTGTCGCCCTGGGACTCACAAATCAGGGTGTCGTCCATAAGGACTTAACGTCTATTTTTGGTGGAACATCCAAGAGTTCCGAATTTATCTCACTTCATCCATCTGAGGAGGATAATGAAGAACTTAAAATGAGTTGCGATCCCTCGCAACCTACTAGCAATGTCCTTAACTCTTCCCTTGCAACAAGAACTTCTTAATGGGTACCTTTCTTTCATGGAATTGTCGCGGCATTCGGTCCAAATTAAATGATATAAAGTCCATTTTTAACAAATTTCATCCTGTCTGCTTAGGTGTTCAGGAAACTTTCTTGACACCAAACATTCCCATAAAACTACGTGGCTACAACTGTGTACGGAAAGATGCAGACACAGGATCTCACAATTCCGGAGGTGTCTGTATCTTTACTTCAAATCTCTATCCAAGTTCGCCTCTCAATTTACAAACTTCCATACAGGCTGTGGCTGTACAAGTTCATGTACGGAAGTTAGTCACAGTCTGTTGTATTTACTTACCGCCACATGATGCCACCTGTCAGCAAGATCTGGACAACTTAGTGGACCAGTTTCCTAAGCCTTTTATATTGCTAGGTGACTTTAACGGACATAGTACTTTCTGGGGTTCGGGTACTACAAATTTTCGTGGGTGGTAGATTGAGGAGTTTATTTCTGCCTCTGTCTGCTCAATAACGACGAATTGACATACTTTCAAGAACCCACACGTACCTTCCACAGTCTTGACTTGGCCATTTGTTCTCCAGAACTTCTGCCATCACTAACCTTCGCTGTTAGCAAAGATTTATATAATAGCGACCATTTTCCTGTTATCGTCTCCCATGCTGATAGCGGTAGTGTGACTATTTGTCCTCCGCGTTTCCTGTTCCAGAGGGTAGACTGGGCTACTTTTTCGCAACTGGCAGATATCACAGAGACAATGGTCAATACATCAGACATCTCGGAAGTGGTATTGCAAGTAGTTAGCACCATAATGAATGCCGCTAATAACACAATACCAAAATCATCCCCACGTCTGCGAAAATTTCAAAGGCAGTGGTGGAATGAAACCTGCCGTGACAGTCCAAAACAACAGAAAAAATTTTGGAATAAGTTCAGAAGGTACCCGACAACAGAAAATCTTGTTGCTTTTAAAAGAGCCAAAGCACTAGCACGACGAATTCGTCGTCAAAGTCAGAGGAATTCATGGATATCATTTGTTTCTTCAATAACATCTTGTGCATCTAGTAAGATCTTGTGAGAAAAGGTAAAGGCTGCTAGTGGGATTTACAGTGAATCATCCCTTCCTATTTTAAATACTGGAAATATGATGCATTCTGCCCCTTTAGACGTAGCCAATATCCTTGGCAAAGCATTTGCACAAGTATCCGCAATAGATTCTTATGGTCCTAACTTTCAGGCAATTAAGAATCCCGCGGAACGGTTGCCCTTGCATTTTGATGACAGAAATACCTATTCTTATAGCTGTGAGTTTAAGATGTTTGAGGTAGAAACAGCATTATCTCAAGCCCATGATACCAGTCCAGGACCAGATGTAATAACTTATAATATGCTCCTGCATTTGAATACTACTTCCCTTTCTAACATGTTGCTGCTATTTAACAGAATCTGGAATGAGCAGAAGTACCCATCACAATGGCGGGAAGCTATTGGGATACCTATCTTAAAACCTGGCAAAGAATTTTCCAATCCTCTTAACTACAGACCGATTGCTTTAACGAGTTGCCTTTGCAAAACTTTTGAGCGAATGGTCAATGGTCGGCTCATATACGAATTGGAGAAACAAGGATGCATATCCTCGTTGCAGAGTGGTTTCCGCAGAGGTCGTTCTACCTTTGACAACCTCATTTTACTGGAAACCCAGATCCGCAACGCATTTGTTAAGAGGAACCACCTTGTCTCCATATTTTTCGATTTAGAAAAAGCATATGACCGTGCTTGGCGCTTTGGCATACTTTCAACACTTTTTAACTTTGGTTTTAGGGGAAACTTACCCATCTTTTCACAAAACTTTTTATCTCATCGAACATTTCGCGTTCGTGTAGGCAACTTTTATTCTAATCATTTTATTCAAGCTGAGGGAGTTCCCCAGGGAAGTGTCCTCAGTGTCACGCTTTTCATCGTCCATCTCAGTCAGATTTTAACAAGCTTACCTTCATCTGTACATGCCAGCCTTTATGTTGACGATCTGCAGATATCATGCCAAAATAGCGATATGAATTTTATTGAACAACATTTACAAACCGCCGTGGATAAATTGGTAGCTTGGTGCGATAACAATGGGCACATTATCTCTCCGGAGAAGAGCCGATGCGTCCACTTTTGCCGGAAAAGAAAGATTCACCTTGATCCGAATATATATATTCGGAATATTCAAATCCCTGTGGTGAACGAAGTACGGTTTTTGGGAGTGATCCTCGATCGGAAGCTCACCTTCCTTCCGCATATCTTATATTTGCGGAGGAAGTGTGAGAAATCATTGAACATTTTAAAAGTGCTCTCGAAAACATCTTGAGGTGCCGATCGAACCTCTTTAATCCGTATTTACCAAGCAGTAATTCTTTCCCGAATTGATTATGGGTGTGTGGTGTACGGTTCCGCCTCCCCATCAGTTTTGAGGCGACTGGATACCATTCACCATTCTGCTTTACGTATTTGTTCCGGTGCATTCCGTACTTCTCCGGTTGAAAGCCTATACGTCATATGCCATCAGCTACCTCTATGTTTAAGGCGTAATAAATTGTCTGCCATATTTTATTTTAGAACAAAATCTGTTCTCAAACATCCTTTAGGCCAATTGCCATTGACAGTTGGTCTTCACCGACTGTATAATGCCCGTCCTTTGAACATGCTACCCTTTTTTGAGAGAACCAAAATACTCCTTCATGACTCGGACCTTAACGATATTCGTGTTAGAGCTGTGGATTTCCTTAGTTTCCCACCCTGGATTATCCTGCAATTTTCTTATTTGAATCCTTTTCTTGGATTCGATAAATCCTCAGCAGCTAGTATTGTTCTCCAACAGATCTTTTTATATTATCGCTATTGCTATTCTACTTTTGACCCAATTTTCACGGATGGCTCAAAATCAGATGGTCATGTCGGTTGTGGAATCATATTTCCATCCCATACACTGAGCCACCGTCTTTACTGCTGAGTTGGTAGCAATTTTCTGTGCCCACCAGAAAATTAGATCTTCCTCTCAGCGTCAATTTATTATTTATTCCGATAGCATTAGTGCTTTGGAGACCCTTTCACACTATCACAATCGGATGCATCCGGTTTCGATTAAAATTTTATTTACTTTGCGACTTTTGAAAAATGGTGGCTTTCAAATAAATTTCTGTTGGGTTCCTAGTCATGTCGGCATCTTCGGGAATGAGAAGGCAGATTTGACAGCAAAATCTGCAACGACCTTTTTAAATATAGGACTTCCCTTTTGTGATATCAAAAGGTCTATAAATCATCACTTTTTTTCTATTTGGCAAAATTCATGGGATCTGCAGATCAGAAATAAATTACATTCTGTTGAAACGAACATTGTTTCTTGGCCTGTTCATCCTATACGTGAGATGGATGTTAAGTTGACCCGTCTCCGTATAGGACATACACGTTTCACTCATAAGCATCTTATATTAGGCCAAAATGCGCCGATGTGCAGCAGCTGCCAAGTATATTTTACTGTTCATCATATTTTAATTGAATGTCCTGTTTATAATGTTTATCGTGCTCAATTTTTTAATTCGTCTTCTTGAACATTGAAAGACTTGGTGGGTGCAAAATACCACCCAAACATTTTTAAATTCTTAAGAGTTATTGGCTTTTTTCACTTGCATTTAGCAGTTTATTTTCTGTTTATGAGAAACCTTCTGTTTTGAAGTTCATGTACATTATATAATTGCATCAAATTTTCATGTACCATTGTTTTAAATTTTAAGTTGCTAAAATCATTTCTTATGTAATACTTACGCAATATTATTCTTGCACATCTATGTTTATAATTTAATAAATGAGGGTTTTTAAAAATATATTTTATACTTTTACCATTCGATTGGCGCAGTATAGCCAGATATCGCTTTTGCGCCAATAAACCAAACACAAACAACCAACTTGCGAAAACCGCTTTGGAAAGGGGAAACCCAGTTTTTCTCTTCTAAGACGTACATCAGTCTGTGACTAACCATACGTCCCATTAGTTTACTGAGGCAATTAGTAAGGGCTATTGGTCTGTAGTTAGAGGGATCTTGCCGATCTTTCCCAGGTTTGAGAATAGGAATTATTATTGCTTTTTGCCAGCAGGTTGGGAAGAATCTTTCTATCTAAATTCTGTTTAAATAAAGTTAAGAGTACCCGCAATGACGAATCGCCGAGATGTTTCAGCATATCATAATGTATTCTATCAGGTCCCGGTGATGTAGAGTGGGACTTTTTTAATGCATTTTTCAATTCATGAAATTTAAAAGTAGTATTATATTCCTCCCCATATGAAGGTAAAAAATCTAATGTTTGTTTCTCTGTCTGTTTTTTAAAAGCAATAAAATCTTCTGGATAAAATTCTTCACTCGATATGTTAGAAAGAGATTGTCCAATTAGATTAGCAATTTCTTTTGCATTAGAAATTACTCGTCTGTTCAATTTTAAAAAGGATATTTTATCTGAATTTGAGTAACAGCCAAAAATCTTTTTTATTTTGTCCCACATGATTTTTAAAGGTATTTGTCCTTGAATGGAATTGACATACGAATGAAAGGATTGCTCCTGACTAATGCGTCGAATTCTACGAAATTCAGATTTTGCTTTTTTAAATTTAAAGAGATTTTAGGTGGTAGGGTATCTCCTGAAGTTATTCCATGCTTTGTCTAGTGCTCTTTTACAGTTTTCATATTTGTCATTTCACCACGGTTTGCACAGCTTTGGTATTTTCCCCGATGTTTTGGGAATACTGAGATCTGCTGCTGCAATTATATGTTCGGTTACAAGCTTGACTGCCAAATCAATAGAAGTATCATCAATAATATCTGGTGTAAGTTGACATATTGAGTTGAACAATGGCCAGTTTGCTTTACTAATTAATATTATATCTCACAGGTCTTTTAGGAAATAAAAAATCATTGTGCATGTACGTCAGTACAATAAGAAAGATCGCTGTTGTATAAATTTGAGTCCACGGAAAAAATTTCCAGTAGGGTGCAAGGGAAGGAGAACAAAGTGCAAGATCAATCGTGTGGAATGTTTTGCTAGCTTGATGAAAGTGAGTGGGATAATTGTCATTAAGTATACAGATACAATGATCATCAATCAGTTTTTCTATTTGCCTTCCTCTAGTGTTGATACCATCATTATTCCAAATAGGATTATGTCCTTTTAAATCACCTTGGAGAAAAAAAAGGTTCTGACAACTATTCTATTAATTGATCCAAATGTCGTTGTTCAATACGTTCATTTGGGGGCAGATATAAAAAGCAAATTGTTGTTAGAACTTTCAACTGAATTTGGACAGCAGTTGCCTGTAAATTTGTGTCTAAAGCAACTTCATTACTTGGCAAATGACGTATAGTTAAAGATGCAACTCCGCCAGATGCTCTAGAATTTTGTTCATTATCTTTTCTTTGAAGAACATAGTTTTTAAGATTGGGAGAGACACATGGAGTCAAATATGTTTCTTGTATCCCCAAGCAAACAGGTTGATATTTGTTAATAATAGATTTGATATCCTCTTTATGAACTTGAAAGCCATGGCAATTCCAAGAGACTAAATTAATATTTGTCATTTCGGTTTCCTGAAGAATTTAGATTTGAAAACTTTTGACTTGGCTGTGCCAACTCTAGCTTCATCGCTCAGATTCATTTCGCTGAGAGATTCATTGGATGGATGAATTTCCAACTCAACATCCTTATTGTTGGCATTTATCTTTTCTTTCTGTTCATTTTGGTTTTGAATGGAAAGATTCTTCTTTTTCTTTTTATTTTGTGGAACATTTTTTTTGGAATGTTTTCTTCTTTAATTATGGAAGACTTGTTAGATTTTACTATTTCAAGCCAATCTTTCAGTTTGATGGTAATGTATTCCTCATTTGAAGGAGAAGGAAAAGGCTTCAAGATTGTTTGCGATGGACTACTGTTTTCTTGAATTTGTATCGGTTCAGTTTGCATAGTTGAACAAGTCGTCCTTTTTAAAGCTGTACTGTAGGGGAGATTTTCCTTTGGAGTTCGATTTTCAACTATTTGCCTAGCTTCTGCAAAAGAGATATTTCTAGAAATTTTAATGGTCTGGGTTTCCTTTTCAATCTTCCACTTGGGACAGGATTTAGAATAAGCAGGATGACTACCGTTGCAATTAACACATTTTTCGGGCTTTGTGCAAGGAGTATCATCATGGCCAATATCATGACTTTGTGAACAGCGAGAGGAAGAAGCGCGGCAATTAGTTTTTGTATGTCCAAACCTCTGGCATTTAAAACAACGCATCGGGTTTGGCACAAAAGGACGTACATCACAACTTATAAACCGAGCTGTTATCTTTCTGGGAAGCACATGAGTAGCAAATGTTAAAATAACATGCTTAGTCGGAATTATTTTACCATCTCTTTTTAATGTTATACGACGTGTACTTGTTACTCTAAATGACTGCAGTTCAGAAACAAATTCTTCATCACTAACCGTAATAAGGTCCATACTAGATATGATACCTCTGGTATAATTCAGAGTTTTATGACCAGATACTTCTATTGGGGGATCACCGAAATTCTTTATTGCTAGAAGTTGCTCTGACTGTTTCGGCGTCGCAGTCTCTATTAACAAATCTCCAGATCTAAGCTTCTTTACAGATGTGACGTTCCCAGCAGAACTTTGAATATACTTTTGTATCAAAAAAGGCGACATGTTTTTAAGTTTATCGTCTTTACCATGTATAACTAAAAATTTTGGAAGAAACTTCGTAAGCTCAGTTTGTGCAACGTTAATTGACTTGTCGGAATCGGTGTGAGAAAAAAGACCCATGCAAAAAAGACAAAAGTTCAGGCCCGACGGCACCGCCCACCACGGAGCCCAACAAGGGATGGCAGCCACCGGCTCTAGACATTACCAGCCTCGACGCTTACCATGGTGCTAGCCGGAACCTATACACTGAGAGTCACCCCCGGGGACAGTGACCACCCTTAACGCCAAGCCCAAGAAATGACCCCTTCGCTTGATCCTCTTGAGCAGCCCAGTCAAATACTGGGATACCGGCCGATTGATACATCAGGGACCGAAATGTACCACCCGTCTAAAGGGTCGCCACGCACGGCGAACACGTGGGATTTTTGGCTGTCCATAAGAAGCAAGAAGCAAACAGAGCGGCGACAACTTCTCATGGAGAGCTCCCTCGCTTACTGTCGAGGGATGGAAGAATGAAGAAAACAGAAGGGAAAGGGGGCATTTAAAAAGATAAGGGGGGAAAGAAGAGAAAAGGGATAGGGGAGAGTAGGAAGAGAGAAGAAACAGTAAAGATCCCTGGGTACCTCGGGATTGGGACACCCGTACCCACCTAAAGAAGGTGAGCCCCTGAGGGGTTCATTTGGCAGAAGATTTGGATGGTCCAATTGAAATTCTCATAGGAGCTGATGTTGCAGGAAAGCCGATTACCGGAAACCATCGCCAACTGAAAAATGGAATCACTGCAATTGAAACAAAGCTAGGTTGGACGGTTATTGGACTTGTCAATGGTGAGAATACAAGCTTATTAATCACTTCGATGCTCACAACAAGTGCTTGCATAACATATTTGTGGACTCTCGACTCTTTTGGTATCACAGACCCATCTGAAAAAAAGACGGCGGTTGAATTACAAGAAACAGCGAGGCAGCATTTCTTAGACCCAGTTAAAATAGAGAACGATAGGTATGTTGTGAGTTTACCTGGGATTGAGGATCATCTTCCACTTCCTGAGAATTTTGAATTTTCTCAGAAGAGATTACACAAAGTTGTAAAGAGACTTAAAACCGAAGGACTGTTCGAAGCCTATGGAGCTGTGGTTAAAGAGTGGTTAGAAACAAATATCATAGAAGAAGTGACTAAAGACGAGGTTGATCTCGCTGCGCATTATTTAGCACACCGTCCTGTTTTGAAGGAGAATAGTGCAACCAAAATCAGACCTGTATTCGATGCCCCTAGTCTCAATGACTATTTAGAAACTGGAGTTAATTTGATTGAATTGATACCAATATCGTTTATCTTATATCTTTTTCGGTTGAAAAAAATTGGAGTTATTGCTGATATTCGAGGTGCAACTTATCTTGTTGCATTCTTTCCAAAATTGCTGCTACAGAAAACTTGGGAGCGAAAATTGAATTGGAAGGAAGAAGTGAACTCTGATACTAGAGAAGAGTTTCTAAAGTGGATGAGAGACATATTTCATCTCGAAAAGGTGCAAATTTCTCGATACTTAAAAACTGGTGATGCGGGTGAGAAATGTTGCTTGCATTTTTTTCAGTGATGCGAGAATGTATGCTTATGCAGCAGTAGCTTTTCTTCGAGTTGAGACGAGTGAGTATGTCAAAGTTCAGTTGTCAAGTGCTAAAGCCAGAGTTTCCCCAACAGGAAAGAAGAAGGCCACCATTGCAAGACTAGAGTTGTTGGCGGCTACAATCACTGCTCGCCTTGCCTCATCTATCACAAGAGAGATCCCGCATGAAGAAATGTTTGAATCCCGCATGAAGTTTGTGGTCTGACTCAACGATAGTGATAACTTGGAGGAAGAGAGAAGATGCTTGGAGTACCTTCGTTCGAAACTGTGTTGCTGAAATCGGAACTTTGACTTCCAAAGAAAATTGGAGACATTTGCCTGGTTCGTTTAATCTTGCCGATCTTCCAAGTAGAGGTTTTTCTGCCAAGAAACTAGTGCAGTCCAGATGGTGGGAGGGCCCTGACTGGCTTCATTTACCTGCTGATCAGTGGCCTTTCTCGGATGTAGTAGTCAACGAAGATGAAATGCTGGAGGAACGAAAGAAAATCCTTGTGTCTACCCCGACTGCCTGTTTGAGTGCTCACGCCATCGAAAACGTGAATGTGGAAGAACCTGATTGGCACTACCGTTACTTTTCACAATATGAGAAAATTGTACGTATGATCGGCTGTATATTGAGATTTTTTAGAAATTGTAAAAAACCAAAAGAGCTGAGAAAATGTGATATTCTGGATGCAGAGGACTTTGAAGAGGAGGAGAAAATAGTAATAAAGATCATTCAAAGTGAAGCATTCGTTAAAGAGAAATTGAAGACTTTATGTGTTTACAAAGATGAGGATGGCATCATCAGTTTGAGAACAAAAATTGAGTATCACGAAGACAGCCATTCTTTTCGAAGACCTGTAGTTCTTTCTTCTCAACCCTATGTTGTGAAACTTTTAATAGTTTCTTGTCATAAAAGACACTGCCATGTGGAGACTCAAATGCTACTAAACTTGCTGAGAGAACGTTTTTGGATCTTAAATGGCCGAAAAACTGTGCGATCGACCATCTCAAAATGTGTTATCTGCAAGAGGCATTCTGGGAAAAGATTCAGGTCTGAGTATTTAGGTTCGTTGATTCAAACGGCAAAATAGGTCGACTATTTCTGTTGGTAATGTTGTTCTTGTAGGAAACAATAATCAGAAGCGTATCAACTGGCCCCTGGGACGTGTGATAGAAGTCATCCCAGGAAAAGTGGGAATTCCAGACTCGTGAGACTTAAAACAGCCCATGGAGAAATACTAAGATCGATTCAACGACTGTTTCCGTTGGAGATAATTTATGATGTGGCTAAGGATGTCAGAGCTAAAGTGCAACAAGAGCAAGCTACTCGTGACGTGTCTCAGACACGAGTATTAGATCCTGAAGGTCCCATTTCAGAAACTGTTAAAACTCGGTCTGGAAGAATCGTCCATGGACCAAAAAGACTCGATTTGAGACTTAGTGACTTTTTGAGTTGCGAACTTTCCCAACTCAAGGTGAGAGGATGTGGAAAACTGACTGGTTACGATATTATTTTTAAACTTTGTTTTATCTTTCTTGTATCTGGCAATTTCTTTTTATGAGAACTTCTGTTTTAAATTTTATGTTTGATGTAATGTTTTGTGTGCGTCGTCGTTTTAGATGTCCGTGAATGTCATTAGATGTAGTTAAAGTAGATAAAAGGCTTTTTGCAAGTTTTTGAAGAGTGTTGAGTTTTATATACTACATCACATGAGTACTTAGAATTAGGAATATTGATCATTAATAGAGTTTTTGGAGATCGAAATCCGACATGCAACGTCTTAACTATTTGAAACTGAGTCACTCAGCATTCATCGTTTCGGACTCGTCTCCTGAAAATCATACTACAATAATGCAGGCTTCGGCAAACATTAAAATCCATCCTACTTCAAATGAAAATTTCTTTAAGAGTGGAAAATCCACTAACGAACTCCTTATCCGTATTGGGCAAAGACAATATGAGGAAATAAACATAAATCGTGTTCAACAGAGATGATCCCTCGGTTGAACCCATTCCTTATCCAAGCCTACATTAAACAGCACAGCAATCGGCACAGCAATAGTTTGAATTTGAAATTTACAAGGCAGGGAAAGATCGTTTTCACGTCATCGGATCCCGCGTGCGCTGTCCAAATTTTAAGCTTAGAAAACATTCTTGACATCCCCGTCTCGACCGATGTCATTTGGGAAAATGTGTCAGACAGATTCTTAATATTTAATATACCCACTCAAACTTCGCTAGAAGAATTGGCTGTGGAATTAACACATAATAATGATGTAGAAATCCTTGAAATAAGAAGATTTGTTAAATCCAACTCGACTCGAGACTCCTGTCCCATCCTCGTGACAATACTCGGCACCGCGATACCAGAATCTATTAAAATTTGTTTTACGAAGCAAAAAATCCAAAAGTTTGTTGACAAACCACGGCAATGCATGAAATGTCGCAGTTTCATGCACCCAACAAGAATTTGTTCCAAATAGATCTCCCCTCACGGGCTCACCTTCTTTAGGTGGGTACGGGTGTCCCAATCCCGAGGTACCCAGGGATCTTTTTCTCTTTTTCTCTCCCCCTCCCCCCTTTTCTCTCTTCCTACCCCCTACCCCTTCTCTTTACTTCCTCCTTCCATCCCTCGACGGTAAGCGAGGGAGCTCTCCATGAGAAGCGGTTGCCGCTCTGTTTGCTTCTTGCTTCTCATGGACAGCCAAAAACCCCACGTGTTTGCCGTGCGTGGCGACCCTTTAGACGGGTGGTACATTTCGGTTCCTGATGTACCAATCGGCTGGTATTCGAGACATTTGACTGGTTTGCTTAAGGGGATCAAACGAAAGTGGTCAACTTCTGGGGCTTGGCGTTAAGGGTGGTCAACGTTCCCGGAAGCGGCCCTTAGCGTATAGGTTCCGGCCAGCACTAGGGTGGATGCTGAGGCTGGAAATACCCAGAGCCGGTAATTGCCTTCCCTTGTAGGGCTCCATGGTGGGCGGTGCCGTTGGAAGCCGAACTCTTGTTTATTTTGCATGGGCTCTTCTAATCACACCGTTGTTACTGCTGATTCAAAGTTTTTTATCATGTCTACTGTTGAAACATTTCACGAAATTTCACCATTTCTTGTTCATAAACTTATTTAGTCACATATTGGAGAAGTGAAAAATGTTAAAAAATTGAAATCTGGAGATTTATTAATAGAAGTATCGAATTCTTCACAAGCAATAACTTTAAGTAAACTTACTACATTAGGAAACTTAAAAGTTAACGTTTCTGTGCACAGAAGTTTAAATTTCTCTCGCGGAGTTATTTCTGAGCGTGGTCTCAAAAACCACACTGAAGCAGAATTAGTTCAGGAATTGTCTGAACAAAAGGTTTGTGCAGCACGCCGTATTTACATCAAACGGGATGGTCAGCTAATTCCTATACAGCATGTTGTCTTAACGTTTTCAACCACTGATCTACCAAAATTTATCAAAGCAGGTTACTTAAGATGCACAGTAAAACCGTACATTCCAAATCCGGTCAGATGTTTTAAATGCCAAAAATTTGGCCATTCACAGCAAGCTTGCAGAGGGTCGAAAATCTGTGCTAAATGTTCTGTTTCTGGTCACGACTCTTCTGAGTGTATTTCTGATGATGTAAAATGCATAAATTGCCGCGGAGATCACCCAGCGTATTCGAGATCTTGTCCTCAATGGATACTCGAAAAAGAAATCCTTTCAACAAAGATACGTCGAAATATTTCCTTTGCTGAAGCCAAAAAATTAGTTACTGACCGCAATCCCAAACCAGGATTATTATACTCATCTGCTGTAAAGCAATGTTCACATTGTGGCCATATTACAGATTCCACTAAAGCCGAATCTAACATGTCTTCTAGAACGATTTTATCAACAATACCTCCTAATTCTTCACAACAGGCAAAAGAACCACCAATTTCTGCAAACACTTCTTCCACTATTAATACTTCGTCGAAACAAAAACCCGAAAGTTCAAATCAAATACAGACCATTAAAGCAACAAACAACCAAAACTTGTCCAATTCTAAGAAACCTGAACATCTAAAGGAAAAGAAAGCAGTCAAAAAAGCTCGTTTGGCTGCCTCAAAGAAAAAGAAAGATTTGACAAATCGCCCTATAACTAAAGACGATTTTCTAAAAAAAATGAAAAAGACTATAGATGCACAAAAAGCTGAAACTCTGTTAAATATCCATCCATCAGATGATGACCTTTTGACATCAGCTAGTGAGACAGATATTTTACTATCTTCTCCGAAAAGGTCCTGAGGTTAGTTTTTTTCCCCCATCTTTTTTATGGCAAATCTGATTTCTTGGAACTGCCGTGGCGTTAAAAATAAGATTTCAGATCTAACAGATATTATTAACGCATATCAACCTTCCATCATTGCACTTCAAGAAACGCACCTCAACCCAGGAGATACAATTTCACTAAAGCAATATAATATTATACACAAATTTGGAATGGGAAATAGAGCCTCGGGGGGAGTAGCCTTGCTGATTTCGAGCTCATTTCCTTCATCTCCATTAACCTTAAATACTCCTTTGCAAGCAATAGCTGTTCAAATCCACACCCACTCATTATTTACAGTTTGCAGCCTTTATCTTTCACCGAACACATCTGTCGATCAGACGAGTTTTAATAACCTCATTTCTCAACTTCCTGAACCATTTATTATCCTAGGTGACATGAATGGTCACAGTCCACTCTGGGGTAATGAAGATGTTAATTCCCGAGGCTTACAAATTGAAAAGATTTTAAATGATTTCAATCTCTGTTTATTAAATAACGATCAATGCACTTATTTTCATGAACCGAATAGAACGTTTCACTCTGTTGATCTTGCTCTATGGAGTCCACCCCTCATACCCTATTTTTCCTTACAAGTTGACAAGTACCTACACAATAGCGATAATTTTCCTTTGATTATATCTGATAACAGACGACAAACCCCATCTGCCAGTTACACTTCAAGATATAATTTTAAAGCAGCAAATTGGTTTAAATTTCAATCTATGGCAAACATAAAAAAGGAAATAGTAATTAATAATAGTATAGATGCTGCAGTTAATAATATCACCGATATCTTAATTGCCGCAGCCGATAATTCAATACCTAAAATCTCAAATAATTTCAGAAAACACAGGAAGGTTAGGTGGAATGATGATTGCCGAAAAGCATACAAGAGACAACGGAAAGCCTGGGACCTTTTTCGACGCAATCCAACAATTTCAAATTTGGTCTGTTATAAGAAAGCTAAGGCTAATTCAAGAAGGATACAACGGCGCAGTAAACGAGAATCATAGGAACAATATATCAGCAGTATACACTCCTCTATATCCAGTAAAAAGTTATGGGAAAGAGTGAAAAAAACATGTGGCATATTTAAATCTTCAAATATCAGAATATTGTACAATAATGGACTTCCAGTTACATCTCTACAAGATATCGCTAACTGTATTGCGTCTGCATTAGCTCATACCTCAAATAGCAATAATTATTCTACTCTTTTTTCACATCACAAAATTGCAGCAGAAAAGCAAAAACTTAATTTTAACGCTTCTTCATACGCCCCGTATAACACAGATTTCACTTTATTTGAACTAAAACAGTGTCTTTCCCAAATGAATAAAACCTCTCCAGGTACGGACAACATCAGTTACCTTATGATAAAACATCTTTCGAATACATCTTTGCACAATTTATTATTGCTTTATAACAGAATTTGGAATGAACACTCTTTCCCCTCCTCATGGCAACATGCTATTATAGTGCCAATTCTCAAACCAGGAAAAGAACCATCAAACCCTTGCAACTACCGACCCATTGCTCTCACTAGCTGCCTTTGTAAACTCCTTGAAAAAATGGTTAATAAGCGTCTAATTTATTATTTGGAAACCAATAAAGTTTTTAGTCCCTTTCAAAGCGGGTTTAGACAGGGACGCTCCACAACTGATAATTTGCTTGCTTTGGAGACTGAAATACGTAATTCTTTTATTCGTAGACAGCACACAGTATCTATCTTCTTCGATATTGAAAAGGTCTACGATCGCGCTTGGCGATTTGGCATTCTTCGCGATCTGTATAACTGTAATTTACGAGGTAACCTGCCCCTTTTCATACAAAAATTTTTAGAACTTAGAAAGTTTAAAGTCAGAATTCGAGATCAGTTATCCGACTATTTTATTCAAGAGGAAGGCGTACCTCAGGGCAGTGTTCTCAGCGTAACACTCTTTGCTTTAAAAATAAACGATATTTTAAAACATCTTCCAACTTCTGTGAAAGGTTTCCTTTATGTTGACGACTTGTGCATTTCATGTACAGGGGATAATATGAGTTTTATTGAAAGACAACTGCAGTTAGCAGTAAATAAGATACAAAAATGGTCCAACTTTAACGGATTTAATTTTTCTACATCTAAAACCACATGTATGCACTTTTGTCGCAAGCGACGACTTCATCCGGAACCTGAGATTAACACTTTGTTGACCGGTGACGAGATAACTCGTCTTTTCATGCCCGAACGTTGTTGACCGGTGACGAGATAACTCGTCTTTTCATGCCCGAACGTTGTTGACCGGTGACGAGATAACTCGTCTTTTCATGCCCAGACGTTGTTGACTGGTGACGAGATAACTCGTCTTTGCACTTTGATATTTTTTTCTAAGTTCATGAAATGCAAATATTTTTTCAAAAACTTGCAATGCAAAATTTTGTCATGTTGGCTTTTCAAAATCAAAATTACTTTTCTGATTTCTGTTTCCATTGCATTGTAAAAATTTAAAAAATTTGAACCATGTCGGAAGAACTTTTTAGCGAGTTATATGCGGATGTTTTGTCGGATTGTCCGAGTGATTTCGAGTTCAGTGATTCTGATAGTGACGATTCAGACATTAGACCATCAAAACGACAAAGAAGAATTCTTTCCGATAGTGAAGCAGATAGTGATGAAGAGTGGAATGATATTGAAAGTGTTCCTTCTTTGGAAGATTATTCGAGAAATTCGAGAGTACCGAACTTCGAATGTGATCCACTAAGCATCGTTGATGTAATCGATTCGTTTTTTGATGAAGAATTTTTTAATTTAGTTGTTTCTCAAACAAATCTATATCACACCCAAATGAAAGATTTGCATAAAAATTCAGCCAAAACTTTACAGTGGAAGGAAGTAACAACGAACGATATGAAAAAGTTTCTTGGATTATTGGTATTGAGGGGACAAACGAGAAAAACTTGCTGGAGAGATTATTGGTCAACTGACCCTTTGGTGGAAATACCAATATTCCCTAAAACAATGAGCAGGATGAGGTTTGAACAGATCTTCACATTTTTCCACCTCAGTGATAACGTTGAAAATGTACTTAGTACAGACAGGCTTTATAAAATTAGACCTCTCTTAGACTACGTTATTTCCAAAAGTCAATCGATGTATGTACCGAAGCAGCAATTATCATTAGACGAAGCAATGATACCATGGAGAGGACGTCTAAAATTCAAAACATATAATCCTGCAAAAATTACAAAATACGGAATTTTAGTGAGAATGGTTTGTGAAAGTGAGTCAGGGTACATTTGCAACCTTGAAGTTTATTCTGGTGTTGGGAAAAAACTTGAAGAAACAATATTGTCAATTTTGCAACCGTATTTTGGATTTAATCATCACGTGTATCAAGATAATTATTACAACAACGTTTCAACAGCTAGTATTTTACTTGAAAATAAAATACGTGTATGTGGTCACGACCTCCGTAATACAAGGCCTCACAACTCCCAACGCGTTCAGCCCGTGACGTCACGAGTTAGGATGAATTTTCAGGAAAATTCTAAAGGCAGCTGGCGTAAAAGAGTGCGGTTAGTCACGGTAGATGTTGGCGTAGCGAAGTGCGGGTATTGTGTTACTGGTTTTATTTAAAAGTTTTCTGATCTTTTTTTCATATTAATTTTAATTTATTGTAATAAAGATGCCTAGTGCGTGCTGGGTTCCTAATTGTAAAAGTAATTACACGAAAAATAGCCCCAATATTTCAGTACTTTCGTTTCCAAGAGATGAAAACACTAGAAGAGCATGGATCTCTGCAATAAGGCGGGACAATTTCGTGCCAACTAAATATAGTAAGGTAAGTTTGATTCTTTTTTGTACAATTTTTAGTTAATTAATTCTCTTGAACTGTGAAACATTTAAAATTATGTATAACTTCTATTTCTGTCATTTTGTTTTCTCTACATTTAGTTGCTTATGCTTCCAATTACTTTGGTATTGTTTGCTTGAGCTAAATAAAAAATTTCTTTGTTTTATTGTTACTTCTCATAGTCGTTTTTTTAATTTGTTCTTAATATTTAAAATGTTTTGTTTCTGTATCTTTTTAATTATACTTCATATATATTTTTTTAAAATTTGACTTAAGCCTAATATTTGTTTCATATATGTAGGTCTGTGCTAAACGTTTTCCAGAAAATCAGTTTTTAACTGTTAGAGAAGCGTTTAATACCAGTACAGGAGAACTTATTCAAGTACCAATGGAGTATAAAAGGTAAGTTTTTTTAGAAATATGTAATAATTATCACCAAAATCTTACAAAGTACTAAAGTGATTTACTGTTATTATACTCTTATAAAAAAAGTTTAAAATCATCTAATGAATAATAAAACTTAATTTTTTATTATATATATCATGACTATAGATTGTAGCAAATTAAATTTATATTTTGTTCTAAAATATTATGTAAAAAAGTTAGATATAGTTGTAAAACAATATGAATTGCATGCTCATATAGGTTTAGAAAATGGGGGTAAACTTTCTTTCCCGCAAAAACATATTTTAAATGCAGTGCTCTATAATTTTACAGTATTTAAAAAAATATGCGACGAATATGAGTCTGAATTCCTAAAACTTCACGATCAAAGAAAAATAGTTTCTTGCCTTACATATTCTATTCTAGAAGAAAATGAATTCTGTGATAGTGGAGCATGTGATGAAGGTCATCAGTTTAATTCCATTATCTGGAAAGTTTGGTGCTCCACAAATATATTTTTAAATAATTATGTTAAGAAAAAAAATGATAATTTAGCTAAAGCTTTAGTTCAGAAAAAAAAACCTAGCTGTAAAGAAAGCAGAAAAAAGAAAGGAAAAAAAAATTAAAAATTACTAACTTGAAAAAGAGGAGGGATGATAAAAATATTTAATATTAAATTTTCAAACATAACAAGTAATATCAGTATAAATTGTTAATTGACTTTTATCACAATTGTTTCTTTTAATATTGTTATTAACTTTTATTTATAAATTTGTATTTTAACTTTATTTAATATTATAATTATTTTCATTTGTCTGTGTGAAATTTATAATAAAGTTAAGAAACAAAATGTATTTTGTTATTGTCTCTGAAAATAAAATGTTATGAATCAAATAGTGTGTGATTTTTTATTTGTGTTATCCTTTACTGTTACTTCAGATTAAGTATAAGTGCATTGAAATTTGAAATCAGATGTAATAAAAGCTAGTTTATTAAATTGTATGAATTACTAGTATATTAAATGAAAACAATTCTTAATGTGAAAAAACAAGGTGTGAAAGTAATTCTTTTTTATCAACAGAATTAGTTGGTGTAAAATTTAAATCTGATATTAAATACATTAATGTTTTATTTGAAAGTTCATAAGTAATTTGAGAAGTAAACAATTATATGTTAGTTTATAAAATACATGTATTACCTGTCACTACAATAAAAAAAATCATCAAAAGCTTTAAAAAGTCTTAATGATTAATTTAATTTCAAGCTTTACAAAATATTTTCAAGGAAAAAATAAAACGATTTTTAACAGCTTTTAATAAAATAAAAAAAAAACTATTAAAACAAGAAAACTAACAATACCTCAATGTATATATCTAATAAATTCACATCTTCGAAAGTTTGAATGTTATTAAATGGTCAATACGCTATAGAGGACTTTTAAGATTTTCTATCATGCCGTTTCTTTTATTCACACGGGAAAAAATAAATCTTGAATTTTATGCAAGATTCATGTCTTAATATTAGGAATAGTAAGTTATTTTTAAGTGAATTTAAAATATACCTACACATCAAGGAAGAAAGCAGGATTCTGCTCACGGCAGGCAATCATCCTAATTGTGTGACGTCACAAACTAGTTGTGAGGCCTTGTATTACGGAGGTCGTGATGTGGTACCATTCGCGAAAACCGTGGCTTGCCAAAATTACTTATAGAAAAATCCAAAAATCTTCAGAGAAGGCAAATGACATTTTTACGAAAAGGACCGATTCTGCTCCTCACATGGAAGGATAAAAGGTTAGTGCGAATGATTTCAACAATTCATGATGCGTCTATGATAACAACTGGAAATCGAAATAAAAATTATATAAACGATAAAATAAAACCTTCATGTATAATTGAATACAATAAATATATGAAAGGAGTCGATCGTGCAGATCAATATTTGGCAAACAGCAGCATACTGCGAAAAAGCATCAAATGGTCCAAAAAAACAGCATTTTTTTTTATCAATTGCCTTCTATTTAATGCTTTCGTGATTTATTCGAAGAAGTGCCAAAATAAAATAAGATACAAAAAATTTCTCTTAGAAGTAGCTAGGATATGGCTATCTTCGGAATCAATTGAAAGCAACACACAACCAGCAAATACTTCTCATGCATCTAAAAGAGCTCCACACAAAGATCCTGTATCTAGGCTTTCAAGAAAACTTCTGGACCACGTTTTAGAACCAATAATTACTGCATCTAAAACAAATCCAACAAGAAAGTGTCGAGTATGCTCTTCAAAAGGAAAGCGCAGCGAAACGAGATATATTTGTAAGACATGTTGTGTACCTTTACACGTCGGTGAATGCTTTAATTTTTACCATACAAAAAAAAATTATATTATAGTTATCATATATTATAGTTATTATTATTATAGTTAAAATTATATTATAGTTATTATATAGTTATCATTATTATTATTATTATAGTTATTATTATTATTAGTTTTACTATTGTTTTGTGCAAATAAAATGTTTTGAAAATCACTTCGAATTTTATTCAATTACATTTTTTGCCCCGGTGACATGAGATATTTTCTATATCAAATAGCGGGTGCCATGCATACATTTTTGTGCGAAATGGCCGGTCAACAAAATAAATTTTTGTATGAAATTGCCGGTCAACAAAGTGTTAAGATGGACGGTCAACCCATCAGTGTTGTAAATGAGGTTAAATTCCTAGGATTGATTTTTGATAAAAAACTTACTTTCCGCCCTCATATTTTACATTTACGTAAGAAACTTGAAAGAGCTCTGAACATCTTGAAAGTCCTTTCAAATACATCTTGGGGGGCTTCCAGAACATCATTACTTCGAGTCTACAGAGCAGTCATACTCTTTAAGATCGATTATGGATGTGTGGTTTATGGTTCCGCAAGACAAAGTGTGCTAAAAAGATTGGATCCTGTTCATCATTCAGCTCTCAGACTTTGCAGTGGGGCCTTTCGCACTTCTCCTGTCGAAAGCTTGTGCGTTGAATGTTGTGAGCCTTCTCTAGATCACAGAAGGAAAATGTTGACGCTTCATTATTATTTTAAAATTTCATTTCTTCCATCACATCCCTTTTTTAACTACAAACAAAGTTGTTTCATACATCACTTGCAAAATGCTAGGCCAACAATAATTCCTTCATTTTTCTCAAGAGCTACAAACATTCTCAATAGCTTAGGTATGACTGATATTCATGTTATGCCGATTTTAAAACATCATCTCATCCCATGGAAATCTTATGGTATAACGTATCTAAATCCATTCAAAACTTTTGACAAATCTAATACGACTCCTACAGCTTACCAACAACTTTTTGCGCACCACAGAGAAGAATATATGAATTTTATTCCTATTTTTACAGACGGTTCAAAATGCTCTTCTAATACTTCATTTGCATGTGTTTTTATCAATTCCAATCTCTCGTTCCAACTTCACCCATCATGCTCTGTATTTACTGCCGAGGCCACTGCTATTCTTCATGCTTTATCTCTACTTTCTAATAGTCCTCCTGATAATTATATCATATATTCAGATTCCTTAAGTGTCCTTGAGTCACTGACATTGCTACATCACTTAAGTCACCCGTTGGCCTTTAATATTCTCGAACTGCACGAACATCTTACATATCAAGGATTCTCTATTCTCTTTTGCTGGGTTCCCTCTCATGTCGGGATAGCTGGCAATGAACAAGCTGACAATTTAGCAAAATCTGCCACTTCTATTTTAAACTGTCCTGTCCCTTTCAATGATATAAAAAAATATGTTAAAATCAACCTCCACTCAAAATGGCAAGGTGAATGGGACCTCAAGAATACAAATAAACTCCATTCAATTAAACACATTATTGATCACTGGCCCAGTCTCTCTAACAGAAAGAATGATACAACTCTCACTCGTTTAAGAATAGGTCACACTCTACTCACGCACAAACATTTGTTGCTGGGAGAACCCGCTCCTCAGTGTACAGAATGCCAATGCCAATTGTCAGTTCAACACATTTTAATTGATTGTCCACAATTCATTTCACAACGCACCCGTTGCTTTCAGTCTTCCTCTATCATTTTGAAGGACATTCTTCATAAAATTAATCATCCAAATCTTTTCACTTTCTTAAAAATGATCGGTTTTTACCATTTGATCTAATTAAAAATGGTTCAATTATAAGTTGTTTTTTTTTCACCTAAACATTGACAAATTATGAAAAATACTAAGTAGTTTATGATTATATATTATTATTATGATTAGCTTATGATTATATTTCAGTTTATAAACAATGTTTTAATCAATACCATACGTTTGGCGCAGCATAATCAAAAATGGTTTTTGCGCCATAAAACTCCACTAAATCAAATCAAATCAAACCAAATAGATCTGTCGTATAGTATGTGGTGAAACACATGATGGCCAATGTCAACGTCCCGAAAAGTGCATAAATTGCCAGAGTCCGCACTCAGCGATATCGAAAGCTTGCTCCTATTATATAAGAGAACGACAAATACTAGAATTTAAATGTCGAAACTACCTAACAACTGGAGAAGAAAGACGTCTCTTTCAACACGCCTCAAAATCAAGTTTTTCTACCGCAGTCAAATCAAACATATCTATATATAAGTGAAGTTTAGGAAACTGTAAACCAAAAAAACGAAGCTATAGTTAAAAAATTAGAACGACAAACAAATATGCTCATTAAAATTTTTCAATAAAACTGTAAAAAAATTACTGCAAAGTGTAGCCAGCATGTTTAATCAAGGAGAATCAAACAAATATCCCGGGAGAAAAAAAAGCTACAAAAGTTGTGGCTCAAACTACTGGCATTCCGATTTAATAGGATGCAGATGGTCCTTCAAGTTTAGCTTAAAAAAAAGTTTTTCTTAGTTAAATTCTACTCGTTTTCCTTTTTTTTTTTTTTTTTTTTTTTTTTTACGTGTGCCTAAACGTCGGAATTGCTTTTCCTCCTTTTCAAAATTCGAATTTGAATTTTCGAGCCTGCTTTTCGAATCCCTTTTGCTTTTTGTTCCTTTTAAAGCCCTAAGCTGGGAGCAGTTTCTAATAATCCTTTTTACTGTCTTTTTTGTCCTTTTTACTGTTTTTCGAATCTTTTCTACTGTCTTTCTGTAATGGAATTACAGGGGAATTAAAGAGAAAAAGCTCTGGCTTTCAATTCCTCCTTTTTCTACCTCTTCCTTTTGGATCTTTCAAAAATCTTTTCTTTCCGAAACTGATATTTTTTCTTTCCGAAATTTTTTTTTTCACGTACACACAGACAAAATAGATCTGGTGGTGGTCTTCTAATTGGCATTCCCGCTAACATGTCAGGTGGAATAATTCCCAACAATATTAGAGAAAATTTTAACTTGGAGCTTTTCACAGTCCACAGTTAATATTCTGCAATCCCAGAATATTAAATTCAACATTATTAATTTATATGCTCCACAAGGTTTTGATATTGCCCAAGCAAAACACTTCTTTTATTCTCTCTCTTTACCTACTTTCAGCCTCGGTGATTTTAATTTGCACCACACTCTTTAGGGACAATCCCGTTCATCAGCTTTGAGCAACGATTTCGTTAATTGGCTAACTTATTCACATTTCATAATTCTCAGTACAACTATTTACACGCACAGTTCCTTTAGAACTCAATCTATCTTAAATCTAACTCTATGTTCATCTGATATTCATAATCAAGCATTTTGTTATGTAATGGATTCAACTTTCGATAGTGATCAAAACCCGATAGTTGTTTCCTGGCCAGTTATAGAAAATGTCAGTCGCAACTTAAAAACAATTAATTGGACGAGGATCACACAACAAACACACGATGTTTTTAATAATGCCAACCAATGTTCCCTTGAAGGAATTACAGTGAACGCAACTAAGATAATAACCCAAAATACTTCATTTAAACGTTTGTCGCATAAGTCTTATCCTCCTTGGTGGAATCTTTCATGCCTTAATTATGAAAAGCTCAACAAGTACTTTCGGAAAAAAGCTATCAGAAACATTTCTGAAACAGATTGGATAAAACAACAACAATAACAAAAATTTGCAAGTCGGTTTCGTTTTCATATTAAAAAGGCGAAAAGAGAATATTGGGAAAAAATTTGCACAATATCTCGTAATCCAAAAATATTTTTTAAAATTCTAAATAAGCTTTCGAATCACACAACATCATTACACAAAACAATCGCTATATTTGCGATCCTGCTCATCAAAGTGAATTATTTGCAAAGACTTCTTTGAATCAAAATACAAATATGAAACCTATTCCCTTGGATTTCTCTGGAATAAATTCTTTCCTCAACAATAAATTCGAAATTTGGGACCTTCAGAAAGCAATCCATAAAACTAAAAACTCTACTCCTGGAGCTGACAACATCCCAGCCATCTGATTCAAAAATCTCAACAATTATCAAATTATTTTGAAACTATACCAACATCAATTTAATTCAGCTGACATCCCCCAAAAATGGAAACACCCTCTAATTATTCCGATTCCGAAACCTAACAAAGACAAAACCAAAGTTTCTTCCTATCGGCCCATTGCCCTAACCTCAGTTTTTTGCAAAGTCTTTGAACGTATCCTCACTCAACGCATTACTTACTATCTAACTTGTAACAAAAAGCTACACAATAGCTTACATGGTTTCATAACCTTCAGAGATAACCAAACTGCAATTTACAATATTCAGCCTAAAATCACTGAAGCTCACGAACAAAAAACTTCATTTGTGTGAATCTCGATATCAAGAATGCATATGATTCTGTTTATATAGACAGCCTTATTTTTAAATGCTTACAGCTTGGTATAGTAGGCAACGTGGCAAAGTGGTTGTCCAACTTCCTTCAATCCAGAACTCTCCAGATTCGCTGAAGGCACTCCCTTTCCAGTAACAAGACACTGAACAAAGGGTTACCTCAAGGCTGTGTTCTTTCACCAATTCTGTTCGTTATCTTTATGCACGACTTCTACGAAACCATAGAGGAAGGAGTCGGATGTACTCTTTTTGCGGATGATATCTTTGCCTTCTGTAGCCATCATTCCTGAGAAATCATTATCAAAAAAATACAAAACACAATGGAAAACATATACAAGTGGTGCAATTATTGGAAATTATAAATTCTCCAGAAAAAAGTGCAATAGCTGAATTGCCCAAGAAAAAAATTGCAATGTATCCACGCATTTCTTTTGCGGGACACCGTTTAAAATGGAATGAAACGATTAAATTTCTTGGTATTCATTTTTCTAAAAAGAATCAAAACTCAGTTATCTTTAAAAATCTTAGAAATCATGCACTTAAAAAAATAAATGGTCTCAAGATATTTGCATTAAAAAAAACCATGGCCCCAGAACTAAAGATATTAATATCCCAAATACTAGCATTTTCAACATTTTTTTATTTTGGTTGCACAGTAATGAACAGGTTTTCCGAGACTCCATTTAAAGCACGCAACACATTTCAAACTATTGCCCTGAGAATTGCTTTAGGCCTCCCAAAATGGACTCTGAATGTTGTCCTTCTGAAAATTGCTTCTCAGGAAATTCTTTCTGAAAAAATCAAGAGATTAGCTTCCCAGTTTTTAATTAAGCAAATTGCCAATGGTTTACATTCTCCACTTTTAACAGAGCACTCCCATAATAATCTGGAAATTAAATTAACTACCAAAGACAAAAAACCCATTTCGTTTATACTCAATAATTTAAACGCTTCTACCAGCCAAATTATCGCCTTGCCTGAAAAACCATTGAATAACTCTAATCACTTTGCATTCGGAATGCATTCGGAATTTCTTTCCGGATCATTTTATCTTTGCTATACAGATGCATCCAAAACACTCCAACACACCTCAATTGCTGGTTTTTCTTCCATTCAAAAATTCATGTTTCGAGTCCATCCTGTTATTTCCATTTTTACTGCAGAAAGGTTAGCCATTGCTGAAGCACTAGATGTTCTCGTCGTTCCTGGTAAAGATTGTCTGATTCTTACAGTTAGCAACTCTGCGCTTACATCGTTGAAAAATAACTCCATCCAGTCCCCAAAAATTATTCAACGTATAATCTCCAAAGTTGAAACTTTAACCAAACTAAGTCAAAATATATCCTTCCTGTGGGTACCTGGTCACTCAAATATAATCTAGAACGATCTCGCAGATCGCTTAGCCAAAGAATTTACAGAAAATACACCTTGGATTGAATGGATCTTTCCTGAAGATATAATTTCAAGCCTCAAAAAAGCGTCTAATAAGATCGAATTATAGAAACAGTAAATATTTCAGCGCCTTAGAAGACATCCCTAGCATTGAAGAACTATCTTCCTGGTCCAAAAATCGGAGGGAAGATGTTGTTTTGGCCAGACTAATCAGCAAAACAATTATAACACCAAGATTGTTGAATCGTTTTAATCTCCAAAATTATTCCCTTTGTCATGAATGTAATTGTATTAATGATATAGAACACATAATTCTCTCGTGCAAAAAGTATACATATTATAGAGACATGTTGCGGACTTCTCTACAGTTAGATAAGCAAGATATCTCCTTCAAAAATGTTTTAGGTAAAATTACTGCAAACAAGATCAATCTGCAAGATTCTCCTCAAGCACTAAAGCACTTCAACATCTATTAATTTTATTGACCACATTCTGTTGTGGTCTCTTTGTGTCTCTTTGCTCTATTCACCATTCCGTGTTGCGGGAACTGTCCGTCTTAGAATCTCGAATCATCGCAACTAACTAAATCGCATCATCGCAATTGCTCTGTTACTGTTAACTGTCTGAAACTTCATCTGAAAACAGGGGATAACAGCCATTGTTGCTATAAATCCCAATAACCTGCATCTTTCAAGTTCAAGAGATAAGATTATTATGTTGTAAACGCTGTGTCAAACACTTCTTTCAGTCAGAAGATGTAAAAGAAATTAGCATTAATTGGAATGTTTAATAATCGAGAGAGGATATAGGCTTAGCCATTACTGTGGATACTTATGGAAATGGATGATTTTCAAAACTATTCATTTCGCCCAAAGGCTTTTGCAAATAACTTAAAATTAGAAAAATTACCTCTTTAATGATATCGATTTTATTTCTGCACAATTTCTTCACTTTTAATAAATTCTTCAAGTTTAATTTATAATGTTACGATGTTTTTAATGTTATGAAATTCGAATTCATCCGTCAAAATATTCAATCGGCTGCGTTTGCCAATGTTAAAATTAAGAAATCATTTTTTTTTATCCTATATTCCGAAATAGGATTTTCACTTCCGCTTATATTTAATAGTAAATTTAATTTGTTCCCAGAATAATTTGTTGCAGAATAATTCAGTTAAAGTCCTATTTTTAAATCGTATCAAATAAAACTGAAATTTTTAAAAATGCATTTCATATTAATCGTTTAACAGCCTACAAAGTCGATATTTTTAGACATAAGTGGTCACCAAAGGTGGCTAGTTAATAAAAACATTTTAGCACTATTTTTGTAAAGGACAAAAAGTTAAGTTCTTTTTGGAAGTTTTTTTTTACCTTGTTAATAATAATAAAAAGCTTTCAAATTTAGCATTTCAAACAAAATATTCTGTTCACCAGTGTTTTAAAATTGACTGTCTTAATATAAAATTTCATTTCAACAGAATATTCAGAAATTTTCCGTTTTTTGTCTGAATTCATCATTTCTTTGATATTTCTGCATATCATTGACAATTGGGAAATCAAAAGAAAATAAGTAGAATTTTTTTTAAGTGTTTGATGGATTCAAGTACAGTGCCGTTGATATCTTCGAGCACTAGACGCTGATGCTCATTTCATTTCCTTCTATTCGTACCATTTTTTTTTTTGTTAATCTTTTCAAGGATTCTTATTTTTAATGTGTTATAATCATAAAATCCTACTCCCACAGATAACAAAGTCTCAAATGTTTCTTTACGTTCTCGTATACGCAGAATAGAAAAAGTGTTGTAATCGTAAAAAAAAAAAAAAAAAAAAAAAAAAAAAAAAAAAAAAAAAAAATCTAACTCGAGATTTTGATGAATCTCCACGTTTAGATCACTCTGAGTTCGAAAAAACAGCTCGAGTATAGTGTCTGTCTATCTGTTCTACCTGAAACAAAGATAACTCAAGGACGCTTTGAGCTAGATGGATGACATTTTATACATGGACTTTATAGCCAATTCCGATTGATACATAATCAAAATAGTATATTTCTATCACATTTTGAGCGAAATCCGTTTACAGGACGTCTGACTGTCCAGTTGTCTGTATATAAGACAACACGATAACTACAATGCAAAGAGATTTCAATGGATATATTTGGCACATAGATTTAACATCGAAAGTGTTGATACCTTTTCAAATTTAGAATCAAATCAGCCAAGAGGTTGACTTTCACAAGCATGTAAAAACTCAAAAAATGCAAAGATTTTAATCTATGAATTGAGTGATTATAATTGTAGTTATTCAATTTTGGTTGGTTGGTTGAGTGAGTTTTACTGGCGCAAGAGGCAAATTTGGCCATACTGCGCCAAACTTATGGTGGATAAACAGGATCGTGGTTTAAAACATATGGTAATGCACTATAAAAAGTTAAAATTCTAAAAACATTTTGAAATTACAGCGAAATTGAAAAATAGTGAAATTAAAAAACTTTTTTCATATCTGATTCCAATAGAGAAATTGTCAAAGTAAATTTAAAAAACTATACAAAATGTGCTTAAGAAACAATGTTGGAAAAAATTAAAATATCATTAGAGATGCAAACATGTAGATAAAATGCAATATACATACACATAAGTGTACACACATATATATGTATATACATACATATACACACATACACATATATATTACACACATATACAAAAGCAAATACAATAGAATTTCAAGATGTGAATCTTCAAAGGTTAAAAGCAAAAAACAACATCGAAAAGACAAAAAAAGTAAGATGCAAGTTCACTACTAGTTCTTATATTTCGTTGGAATAAGGTTTTTTTTTTCTTTTCTTTTTTATATTTAATCGAGGGAGGAGGACTTATAGTTTCTGGCGAGTCTTCTAAGTCCTCAGACATACGATATTCCAACATATCCCCATCTGATGCAGTGGAAGAGCTCATTTCCGCATCAGCATCAGATTGACTCGACTGTTGCAGATTTGTTCCTATTAAAGGAAGATTATCTATGGATTGTAGTGCCGTATCAGGAGAAAGTAATTTTATTTCAGCCGTAATTGGCTTATTACACAATTTGGGTTTCACAGTTGGCGCAATTTGCGACGCAACAGTTGTGGGAACTTGGTGAGGTGAGGTAGAGTAAAATTTTGAAATTTTTTCAGCATTGGTTAAAGATTTTGTTTCCACAGGCGAGGCCTTTTTAAGCTTTTTAGTGTGTGTCACTAGTTGAAAACCAGTTAAATCTGGCGAAGCTGAAGCATTGTCATTGATTGGTGCAACAGACACAGGCGAAGGATTTGGCAAGTTAACTGGAATAGGAGCTCTTTGAGTAGATTCCAATGGTTTTAAAACCTTACCAGAAGACTGATCATTCAGATCCCACTGAGTAGATATGGTAGCCGACATTTTAACTGCAAAAGCGTAATTTATCCCAGCTGAAGGCGTTTTCGATTTTATGAGTTTGCGAGCTTCTTGATAAGAAATTTTATTTTTGATCTTAGTTGAAATTATTTCTTTCTCCTGTTTCCAAGCAAGACAGTTTCGGGAAAAGGAAGTGTGCCGTTCTTTGCAATTCACACACTTCTCTTCGGCAGTGCAGTTAGTACTGTCATGACCAGATTCTGCACAACGGGCGCATGTTAGAGTCCCGCGGCAAGAAGTTTTAGAATGCCCGAAGCGTTGGCACTTGAAACAACGCAATGGGTTTGGAATATATTCTCGGACAGAAAGGCGCATATATTCGGCTTTTATGTGCTCAGGTAATTTAGGAGAATCAAATGTCAATACTAAATGTTTTGTTTTTAGGAGCTGGCCATCCCTTCGTATAGAAATACGCCGTACATGGGTCACTCCCTGATTTTTTAAATCTTTAGTTATATCTTCAACAGAAACATTTAATAGCTCTCCGCAGGATATAACTCCCTTGGAGGAATTTAATGTCGGGTGGGGACTAACTTGAATAGGAATTGTTGACAGATTTTTCAGCATAGCAATTTGTTTGGATTGTTTGGAGGATCCAACTTCAACTAGCAAATCGCCAGATCGAAGCTTCTTTATGGATTTAACCTCACCTACATTACCAGAAATGGCTTTCTCGACAAGAAATGGGGACACATTATGAAAGGTCTCTTTTGAATCAGATAGTCTTTGAACTAGAAAGAAAGATGGAAAATTATTAATCTGTAAAATCAAAATGGTGTTTTTTTTTTTTTTTTTTTTTTTTTTTTGCCCATACGACATTGATGGGGATTCGGGTCCGACGGCCCTGCCCACCATGGAGCCCAACAAGGGAAGGCAGCCACCGGCTCTAGATATTCCCAGCCTCAGCGCTTACCTTAGTGCTGGCCGGAACCTATACGCTGGGAGTCACCCCCGGGGACAGTGACCACCCTTAACGCCAAGCCCAAGGAGTGACCCCTTCGCTTGATCCATATAAATAGCAGATATAAATAGCAAATTGTTGTTAGAACTTTCAACTGAATTTGGACAGCAGTTGCCTGTAAATTTGTGACTAAAGCAACTTCATTACTTGGCAAATGACGTATAGTTAAAGATGCAACTCCGCCAGATGCTCTAGAATTTTGTTCATTATCTTTTCTTTGAAGAACATAGTTTTTAAGATTGGGAGAGACACATGGAGTCAAATATGTTTCTTGTATCCCCAAGCAAACAGGTTGATATTTGTTAATAATAGATTTGATATCCTCTTTATGAACTTGAAAGCCATGGCAATTCCAAGAGACTAAATTAATATTTGTCATTTCGGTTTCCTGAAGAATTTAGATTTGAAAACTTTTGACTTGGCTGTGCCAACTCTAGCTTCATCGCTCAGATTCATTTCGCTGAGAGATTCATTGGATGGATGAATTTCCAACTCAACATCCTTATTGTTGGCATTTATCTTTTCTTTCTGTTCATTTTGGTTTTGAATGGAAAGATTCTTCTTTTTATTTTTATTTTGTGGAACATTTTTTTTGGAATGTTTTCTTCTTTAATTATGGAAGACTTGTTAGATTTTACTATTTCAAGCCAATCTTTCAGTTTGATGGTAATGTATTCCTCATTTGAAGGAGAAGGAAAAGGCTTCAAGATTGTTTGCGATGGACTACTGTTTTCTTGAATTTGTATCGGTTCAGTTTGCATACTTGAACAAGTCGTCCTTTTTAAAGCTGTACTGTAGGGGAGATTTTCCTTTGGAGTTCGATTTTCAACTATTTGCCTAGCTTCTGCAAAAGAGATATTTCTAGAAATTTTAATGGTCTGGGTTTCCTTTTCAATCTTCCACTTGGGACAGGATTTAGAATAAGCAGGATGACTACCGTTGCAATTAACACATTTTTCGGGCTTTGTGCAAGGAGTATCATCATGGCCAATATCATGACTTTGTGAACAGCGAGAGGAAGAAGCGCGGCAATTAGTTTTTGTATGTCCAAACCTCTGGCATTTAAAACAACGCATCGGGTTTGGCACAAAAGGACGTACATCACAACTTATAAACCGAGCTGTTATCTTTCTGGGAAGCACATGAGTAGCAAATGTTAAAATAACATGCTTAGTCGGAATTATTTTACCATCTCTTTTTAATGTTATACGACGTGTACTTGTTACTCTAAATGACTGCAGTTCAGAAACAAATTCTTCATCACTAACCGTAATAAGGTCCATACTAGATATGATACCTCTGGTATAATTCAGAGTTTTATGACCAGATACTTCTATTGGGGGATCACCGAAATTCTTTATTGCTAGAAGTTGCTCTGACTGTTTCGGCGTCGCAGTCTCTATTAACAAATCTCCAGATCTAAGCTTCTTTACAGATGTGACGTTCCCAGCAGAACTTTGAATATACTTTTGTATCAAAAAAGGCGACATGTTTTTAAGTTTATCGTCTTTACCATGTATAACTAAAAATTTTGGAAGAAACTTCGTAAGCTCAGTTTGTGCAACGTTAATTGACTTGTCGGAATCGGTGTGAGAAAAAAGACCCATGCAAAAAAGACAAAAGTTCAGGCCCGACGGCACCGCCCACCACGGAGCCCAACAAGGGATGGCAGCCACCGGCTCTAGACATTACCAGCCTCGACGCTTACCATGGTGCTAGCCGGAACCTATACACTGAGAGTCACCCCCGGGGACAGTGACCACCCTTAACGCCAAGCCCAAGAAATGACCCCTTCGCTTGATCCTCTTGAGCAGCCCAGTCAAATACTGGGATACCGGCCGATTGATACATCAGGGACCGAAATGTACCACCCGTCTAAAGGGTCGCCACGCACGGCGAACACGTGGGATTTTTGGCTGTCCATAAGAAGCAAGAAGCAAACAGAGCGGCGACAACTTCTCATGGAGAGCTCCCTCGCTTACTGTCGAGGGATGGAAGAATGAAGAAAACAGAAGGGAAAGGGGGCATTTAAAAAGATAAGGGGGGAAAGAAGAGAAAAGGGATAGGGGAGAGTAGGAAGAGAGAAGAAACAGTAAAGATCCCTGGGTACCTCGGGATTGGGACACCCGTACCCACCTAAAGAAGGTGAGCCCCTGAGGGGTTCATTTGGCAGAAGATTTGGATGGTCCAATTGAAATTCTCATAGGAGCTGATGTTGCAGGAAAGCCGATTACCGGAAACCATCGCCAACTGAAAAATGGAATCACTGTAATTGAAACAAAGCTAGGTTGGACGGTTATTGGACTTGTCAATGGTGAGAATACAAGCTTATTAATCACTTCGATGCTCACAACAAGTGCTTGCATAACATATTTGTGGACTCTCGACTCTTTTGGTATCACAGACCCATCTGAAAAAAAGACGGCGGTTGAATTACAAGAAACAGCGAGGCAGCATTTCTTAGACCCAGTTAAAATAGAGAACGATAGGTATGTTGTGAGTTTACCTGGGATCATCTTCCACTTCCTGAGAATTTTGAATTTTCTCAGAAGAGATTACACAAAGTTGTAAAGAGACTTAAAACCGAAGGACTGTTCGAAGCCTATGGAGCTGTGGTTAAAGAGTGGTTAGAAACAAATATCATAGAAGAAGTGACTAAAGACGAGGTTGATCTCGCTGCGCATTATTTAGCACACCGTCCTGTTTTGAAGGAGAATAGTGCAACCAAAATCAGACCTGTATTCGATGCCCCTAGTCTCAATGACTATTTAGAAACTGGCTCCCTCGCCTACCCTCGAGGGAAAGAAGAAAAAAGGAGACAGCAGAAGGCGCAGTAAAGAATAAATATAAAGGGAGTAAAGGTCCCTGGGAACCTCGGGATTGGGACATCCGTACCCACCTATAGTAGGTGAGCCCCTGAGGGGTATTCAATTTTGGCTTCAGTCAGTTGTAAACAGCTGACTACAACACATATTCAATTTTCGGGTACTTAATGCTAAATACTAGATATTGATTGGCAAAAAAAAAAAAAAAAAAGAAAGAAAAGAAACATTAAGGATCACACAATTGATTTAATATAAATGCTATATTCACGCCAAATATAATGATTTCGTACCTATTATTCGTCAACGCCATTGCAACGGGCTTCACCCATGACGCATAATTTTATGTGGGGAGGAGAACACCTTTATTAGGGAATATGTGAAAAAGTTTTGGGAAGACTCCTCGTTCTGTTAAGTCACAAGTTTTGCCCCTTGCCCACTTGAAATGCTGTCGATAGTATCTTGAGTATGATTTAATCTATTTTATTTGTTTTATTAAAAAATCTTTCATTTTAATTTTTATTGAAGTATTATGTACTTGTCGATTATAACGGTGGCCAAAACGCGCTAAGAAAAAATTTCGCCCATTTTGCGATTTTAATCGTCAAACTATATAGCATGTAATTGGTACGCAAATGGATCTATATTTATTACTAGCCGCCTTTGGTGACCAGCCGGTTCGTCAATCTTAATGGTCGTTAAAATTTTAATAATCAAATATTTTATGCAATTCCTACTTTAATAACTTCTTCATCAAAATATTTTAAAACTTCAAATTTTGATAGTCATATAATTCACTCATAATATTATAAAGGCCTTCAGTCATAACGTAATATGTATCTCTCTAAGTTTCTGTTAGCTCCCGTGGAATTTATGCTTTAAATTAAAGTGGAAAGAATGAATCTGCAATTAATATAATAATATTTTTTACTGAAACAAAGCATTCTTTTATAATATGATTATTGAAAACAGAGTCACTGAGCGTTTAAACTTTATGGGCACTAAAGAATATACATCTTAATTTATGTAATATCTCAAGAATTTGTCAACAAAATTTTCTCAGATTCATCATGAACAGATCGATTCATTAACAATGTTTAATTTTAAATGCATCAAACACTAAGAAAATAAGCAGAATCGTTTAAAATAATCGGTCGAAGACAGGTTAAAAAAAAAAAAACTACTTAAAAAACGATGTACTTAAAACTATAAGCATATACAAAAAATATATAAGTAACATAAATGCAATTTAATTACAAAAGCATGCAACTAACATAAAAATAATTCAAATCCAGTCCGCATCCGTTGTTAATAATTATCAACAATCAGAACACAATGCGCATGCGTGAATTTTCAACCCCAGTTACGGTAACGCAAATGCGTGAATTTTTCTAATCCGGTTGGGGTAACGCTATGCGGATTAGAAATTTTTAATTCCTTTATTCTATTTTATTTTAATTCAAAAGTACTTCAGAATGAATCTGAAAGATCGATTAATTAATAATGTTTAATTTTAAAAGCATCAAACATTAAGAAAATAAACAGAATCGTTTGAAATAATCGACCGAAAAATGTTAACCCTACTCTTTTTAGTGTGGAAAAAAAAACTGAAGCCTTACTCATTTGGTGGTGAGGAAAATGAAAAAATTTTTGTGGCTGGAAAGTTAGTTTTTAATTAATAATTAAAATTCTAATTAAAAATTCAAAAAAGGGACCCCAGGTGCACATTCTCGACCTCCTAGGTATACATGTACCAAATTTGGTAGCTGTAGGTCACACGGTCTGGCCTGTAGAGCACCAGCACACACACACATACACACACACACACACACATTGAGCTTTATATAAGTACTAGCCGCCTTTGTCCTTCAGCCATAACATAATATGTATCTCTGTAATTTTCTGTTAGTTCCGGTAGAATTTATGCTTAAAATTAAAATGGAAATGACTAAACTGCAATTAATATAATAATAATTTTTACTGAAACAAAGCATTTTTTTTAATAATATGATTACTGATAATAGAGTCACTGAGCGTTTAAACTTTATGGCACTAAAGAATATCTTTCTTAAGTTATGTAATATCTCAAGAATTTGTCAACAAAATTTTCTCAGATTCATCATGAACAGATCGATTAATTAACAATGTTTAATTTTAAATGCATCAAACTTTAAGAAAATAAAATGAATTGTTTAAAATAATCGGTCGAAAACGGGTTTAAAAAACTACTTAAAAAACGATGTACTTAAAACTATAAGCATATACAAAAAAATATATAACTAACATAAATACAATTTAATTACAAAAGCATGCAACTAACCTAAAAATAATTTAAATAATTGAAAACAGGTTAAAAAAATCTACTTAAAAAACGATGTACTTAAAACTATAAGCATATACAAAAAATATATAACTAACATAAATACAATTTACTTACAAAAGCATGCAACTAACCTAAAAATAATTTAAATCATCTGTTGATAACGGTTGTCATGGCAACAATCAGAATGCGCATGCGTGAATTTTCTTCGCCAGCTTCGGTAACGCAAATGCGTGAATTTTTCTACGCCAGTTGGGGTCACGCTATGCAGATTATACATTTTTAATTTCCTTTATTCTGTGTTATTTTAATTCAAAAGTACTTCAGAATGAATCTGAAACATGGATTAATTAACAATGTTTAATTTTAAATGCATAAAACATTAAGAAAATAAACAGAATCGTTTGAAATAATCCGCCGAAAAATGTTAACCCTAGCCTCATTGCTGTTGGGAGAAAAAAAAATTGAAGCCTTACTCATTTGGCGGTGGGGAAAATGGAAGATTTTTTGGCCGGAAAGTTAGTTTTTAATTAATAATTAAAATTCTAATAAAAATTTCAAAAAAAGGGACCCCAGGTGCACATTCCCGACCTCTAAGGTATACATGTACCAAATTTGATAGCTGAATGTCAAATGACCTGGCCTGTAGAGAGCCAACACACACACACACACACACACACTGAGCTTTATTATAAGTATAGATAGATATATGTTTTATAATTTCGTGAAATTCTTCCTCAGCGCTTTTTAGTCGCCATTACAACCAACAAGTACTATTATTGAAATAATTAAGAGTACGACTGGAGTTTAACCGCCCTGCTTGGCGCAATTTTCAAAAATCGCCAACTCGCGAACAACGGTCTCGTGCCGTGTTGTGCAAAAGCAAGGGAGCAGATGTCCAATCATAGCGCATAATAAAGGCGAAAGATAATAGGTTTGCCAGTCTGAAAGTTACCAGTTTTGGCGCATTATCGTAACTTGGCGAAGAAGGGGGTTAAATTCCGGTTCAACCTAATTAAGTTCCCTCTCCATAGTAGTAAAATTGTAAGATATTTATTGTTAAATACTTTTGTAAAAGGGTAGTTTAGTGTGCCCCTTTCAGCGCCAAGGATGCCAGTAAAGATGGCGGACAAAATAAACAAACACTTCTGCAAAACAGTTACGGTTACCACTTTCTGCATTAAAATTATGATCTTTATTGATAAATATAGTTTTTTCTGTGATTTTTATTTAATTTTTTTTAATCTTTGGGATCACTATCGCTGCTTATCTTAACATTTTCAAATAAAGAAGTTTTTTAAACTGACTGCTCTGGTCTGTTGTGCAAAGAGCAAAATTGAGAGCATGCGATGCCTTCGGCTTTTGAAGAAGGCACCGGGTACAATTTTTTAATTAAAAAAAAAACCCATCTAACGGCTTCGCTAGCAGCGGAAGCAGGAGCCTAGTAGCTTCGCTAGTACATTGAACATAAGGACTGTCTGGATAACAAGAACAGTACATAATCAAAAGAAAAGAAAGAACAGAGAAAGAAACAATCAAAATATTCTCCATACAAAATTTCAACTTCATTTCCCAACTTCATCGTAAAATATATATATTCCATTCACACTTCATTCATTCTGCAGGTTCAAAATATTTCCTGCCATCACATTCACCAGATATCCGTTCTTGAACAATTAGCGATATTACAAATTACCGCCAGAGCACAAAAAGAATTACCAGAACTGCAAATCTTATGCAATTCCATTGCATAAGATTTTTAAAGTAAGAATTCAGACGATTTCTTAAAGCGCATACTGATAGTTAAGAATAGCAAAAGAATAAATATTTTCTGTTCGTATTCACATTAAAAATAAGATTACAGTGTCTTAGCAGTAAAAAAAAAATAATTTTAATGCAGAACTAAATTAAGTTCTTGAATCGATATTTTTTTTATTATTTTTAATTTAACATTTTTCATAAAATAGTTGTAGCTCCTTACAACTCAACAATTGTAAAAAGTAGTAAACAAAACAGCATTAGGGTTGATAGAAAATTGTTTCGTTGAGTTCCCATATTGGTGATAAACTCGGGGGCACACTAAAGTACATTTCAACCAATACTATTGTCCAATACACAAATCGGCGCAGCTGGTTTCATTTTTAGGTTTAAAGATAATTGAGCAACATTGATCCATAAAGGTTCAAAAAATAGATTTCGTTGATAAAGCGATTCCACGCTCAAAAATTAACTTTTTTTATATTACAATTATGAATCCTATTTGATTCATAATTGTAATAAAAAAACAGTTAATTTTTTACTGTAACTTCTTTACACTATAATTCATATTGTAAGCAATCTTGATTTTTTTTTTTTTTTTTTTTTTTTTTTTTAAATATGGGGACTTGGCATTGTTGGCATTCTTGGCGATATGAAGAGGCACATTGAAGAAGTGGATTTCAAACAAGTTAAATTAAAACTTAAGGAACATTTGACGTTCTTATTCTCGAATTTAACACTTTTAAGCAATCATGTATTTTGTTTTAATAGCAACGAATTTTCATGTTGTAAGCTAATTCATGCCAAAACAAATCAAGTAGACTTAAGATGTGGCATAAATGTCAAATTCAAATTTCTTAAATCAATACCTTGCCATATTTGATTTCAGATCTAACAAAATTAAGATTTATAGTTGATTAAAGTTTGTCAGTTGGATAATTCTACGTTTGAAGGTCGAAGTACATTTTAATGAACGAACTGAAAAAGATAGAAAATTTTTTATATACCAAAATATATAACTAAGATATTCCAGATTATTTCATCAAGTTAATTCTGGCATCTACCTTGTTTTTTACTGATGGCACGATTTGGTATATCTTGACTGAGCGATTGCAATGGATTCTAAATTTTTGTCTATTAAACAAACATTACCTGTGATCTGATAACTGAACTTCTGCGTTTGCCATCTCTGCGTACAATTGTCTCTGTGTTTGTCTCAATAGCTCAAATTTCTTCTTCACCTCCTGTCGAGAACAGTTCCTATTATCGTCCGCCATTTTTGAAAGAAGGAAATAATTGAAAGAACATTAATAATAATAAAAAAAACCTGATACTTTAATAAAAAGAAGCTTGCTTTTACCAGCGAGTGCTAAATTAATGGCGAGATTACACTCGGCCAGTTATAAGACGAACAGAAGGTAGTGCATGCGCAGAAAGGATGTTTGCCATAATTGCAAAGAAATTCAGGCATTCCATGTTTGGCTATAAATTGCCGTTTTGGCATCCTTGAATTTTTTTTTTACACTGCTTATTGTATTAAAATGGTGGATATTTACATAAAGAAGCATGTAAAATAGAAAAAAAAGTCAACATATCTAAATTTGGAAAACTATAGGGAAAAAAAATACAGTCCTCGCATTAGAAAGAACAAAGGGCAAAAAATGTCGGAATTAATCTATGATAAGATATAAATTAAGAAAGAAATTAAAACCGTCAGATTCTACAAACGCATGTACTGTAAGGAGGGGAAAAAATATAGCACAACGGCAATTTGTTGCCCCGTCGGGACAATTACTCGCCATCAACTGAACAGCATTTTTCAGCCTTTCTACGCATGCACCGCTTACTGGCCGTCTTATAAGTGGCCAAGTGTAAACCCGGCATGACCACCATCAGTCGCTGTAGAGTAGTTAGATAATTTTGAGGATGTTTTGCTTCTCACTGAGTATAATTGTAGATCGTTTGTTATACAAATAAACAAAATTAAAGACGATTTCAACTTTTAGTTCAAAACAGTGCAACATGATTATATACTCGACGTGCCTTTTAATTTATTATCACATTATCAATCAGTTTTAAAAGACTTCATTCGTCTTTTTTAAAAAAGAAATTAATCTTTAGGTATAGAAACGTTAACATGCACATAAAAAATGTCTTTAATATTGTTGTAAAATAAGTTTGCATAAAATGTTTAGCTTAAAATATGTACAAAGAATAGCTGCAAAGGTATTTAAAAATATTTTTGTAAATTAATTAAAATTAGAGAATTAATTATAAGAAAATAAAATTGTATCATAGAAGAATTAATTTTAAAAAAAATAGTATAAAAATGAATTTTCTTCATTAAATGTATGTAGCAACTGAATAAAAAATGTAAAGTTTGATTGATTTTTATTTAAAAATTTGTGTGTATTGCTTAAGGACAAATTTTGATGCCGAACCATAAATCTCGTTGCCATAATCAAGTTATGTAAAATCCAAATTCTGTAAAATTTTATAAGAATGGAATAATCATATTGCATTTGATAAAACTTTTAAACTGGTTAAAGACATTTTTTTTTCTTTCCCAGGAAAATGGGAAACATATTCCGTTAAAGCTTACATATTTATACGTTTGGGATATTAAGTAATCATCTCCCCTTATGTAGTTGATGGAAAAGTAACAAACGTTCAGTAACAAGTTCCAATGACTACATAAATTATCTAATAAAGGCACGAAAATCATAGAAAAATAAAAAATATTTAATTGCTTCATCATATGTTCAGTAATTACTTTCATACAATTTTTATACTTCTGTGCATAAACAACATTAGTTACTTGTATTACTAGTATTATTGGTAATATTTATTATTATTATTAATAATAATAAATATTACTAGTAATATTTAGAGAAAACAATTATATTAATAAAAATTAGATTGTGTTGATATTCACTCGTATCTTCCATAAAACTAATGAAAGATACAAAGTTTGAGCCAAATAAGCGAAAACTGCACTATTATGAGTGCAAAACATTGCTAAAGAGATGCCAAGGCTTAAACCAATCAGAGCACGTCGGTATCCTTTGCCATAGACTTAGTCTGTACAATTTGCGAACTAGCGTTTTTCACGGAAATAGGAAAAAACGATAATTTTTGAATAAATTAAATTAAAAGAATAAAAAATTCATTTTAATATATCGTGGTGCAACCAAGAAGCAGAAAAACATTTTATTATTGAACTTAGAAATTGTGCAACAACTCAACTCTACCTTGATTATTGGCTTGTATTCTAAAGATTTGAAATCGCATTAGCGCTACCTCTGTTAATCTACGATCGCTATATTTAAACGTTTTAAATGTAAATATTAAATGTTTATGTCGTTTTACTTTGAACTGAATTACTTTAACAAGAACACACCAAATGCATGACAGCACAACTTCTTCAGTTTCGCTTTAGTCATTCCATATCTGGTGACCTAGGACTTTGAAACGCAGTCTTGAAAACTCAACCGTTAGCAATATCGATGTCAAGAATTCTGTACAAGTGATCAAAAATTAAGGTACATTCGTTAAAGTAATTTAAAATGTCTATAACGGAAGAAAAATCACCTGTCTTAAATCTCGATATTCCAAATGTTGAAATCAGTCGAGTTGCAATTAAGCTTCCAAATTTTTGGCGAAACAAGCCAAAACTGTGGTTTTTACAGCTTGAAGCACAGTTTGCAAACAGCGGTATTTCTCAGGATTCAACTAAATACAATATTGTCGTCGCTGCATTAGACAAAATTGTGTTAGGCCTTGTGGTTGATGTTTTGTCCGACCCTCCTACAGATAAAAAATATGAAAATTTAAAACCAGCTTTATTAAACAGATTAACTGATACTGAGGAATCGAGATTAAAAAAACTCTTGACTGATATGGAACTTGGCGACAAACGGCCTTCCGATCTCTTAAGGCAAATGAAAAGCTTGGCCGGAAATTCTATTTCGGATGAAGTTATTAAATCTTTGTGATTACAAAGGCTTCCACAGCAAACCCAAGCTATTTTATCAATAAGCAAAGATACTATTGATAATATTGCAGAGATGGCCGATAAAATTATCGCGGTTTACAACACTTCTGAAATATGCCAAGCAACGAAAGTTGAACCATTGCCAAAATTAACTTCTTCAGCTGACCGGCATAAATTAGAAGAATTACAAGCAAATATAGCTGCATTAACGAAAACATTTGATGAATTCTCTCAAAATACTAGACCACGCAGCATATCTAGAGAATATAGAAGACGACCTAGATCGAAATTCAGATCAAATCGATATAAATTTTGTTGGTACCACCATAAATTTGGAAGGAATGCTTAAAAAATGCCTGAAACCATGTCAGTTTAAAACGGAAGATTCGGAAAACAAATAAGCCAATTGCTTGATGTGGATAGCGACATTGGCGAGAAAAGTTGCCACTTATATTTATATGATAAATCAACCGGAAAGCAATTTTTAATAGACATGGGAGCTGTTATATCTGTAATTCCTGTAAATAAACAAAGAGATCGTAAAGCATCAGATTTTGTTTTATTTGCCGCCAATGGCTTAAAAATTCAAACTTTTGGCAACAAAGCGCTAAAATTAGATCTTGAACTGCGTCTCCAATTTACTTGGTCATTCACAATAGCAAATGTCTCAAAAGCTATTATTGGAGCAGATTTTCTCAAAAATTTCAGTTTATTAGTTGATTTGAAAAGGAAATGCCTTATTGATACACTGACATCATTGTCTTCATTTGGTAAAATAGCTACATTTCCAAATTTTTCTCTCACTACGATAGCTTCTGCAACATATGATTCACCAATATCTAATCTTCTTAATGAATTCAAGGAAATCACAAGGCCGAGTTGTTCGATTAAGGACCCTAAGCATTTCGTTACTCATCACATCATAACGAAAGGCCCTCCTGTCACATCATAAGTTCGTCACCTTGCGCCTGACAAGCTCAAGATAGCAAAAGAGGAATTCTCATATATGTTGGAGCAGGGAATTTGCAGACCTTCAAGTAGTCCTTGGGCAAATCCGTTACATCTTGTACCAAAGAAAACAGGTGGTTCCTTGCGGGAACTATAGAGCTCTGAACGCTGTTACCCAACCTGGCCGATATCCAATTCTGCACTTACATGATTTTACTCAAAATTTATATGGACGTAAATTTTTCCCCACTCTTGATTTAGAAAGAGCCTACCATCAGATTCCAGTTGAACCATCTGATATAAAAAAACAGCCATTTGTACACCTTTCGGTTTATTTGAGTTCACAAGAATGACATTCGGTTTGCGCAATGCAGCCCAAACCTTTCAACGATTTCTTCATTCAGTGTTACGGGGCTTAGATTTTTGCTTCAGCTATCTTGATGATATTCTCATCGCATCGGAGGATTAATCTCAGCACCTTAATCATCTTAGACAAGTTTTTCAACGTCTTCAAGATGCTGGTCTGATATTAAAGGTTTCAAAATGCAAATTCTCCCAAACCGATGTAAATTTTTTAGGTCATCGAATTTCTTAAAATGGTATCGAACCAACAAAAGAAAGAATGAAAGTTATCGAAGATTTCAAGTGCCCTGAAATAGTCAAACAATTAAGAAGATTTTTGGGAATTATCAATTTTTATAGAAGATTTATTCCTCAAACAGCTCAACATCAAGAGAGCTTGTACGATTATTTAAAAAGTAGCAAAAAGAATGATAATCGAATTCTCAAATGGACTGACGAGACTACAAAAGCCTTTACAACTTCAAAAGAGTTATTGAAATATGCAACACATTTAGCTCACCCTGAACCATCTGCTAAACTTGCTCTCATGACAGATGCCACCGATGTAGCATTAGGTGGAGTTGTGTAACAATTTGTAAATAATCGTTGGCAACCACTTGGTTTCTTTTCCGTAAGACTGACACCAACGCAAAGGAATTATAGCACATATGATCGGGACCTGCTTGCTGCATTTTCGCCCATTAAGCATTTTCGATACCTTCTAGAAGGTCGTGAATTTACTTTATTCACGGATCACAAACCGCTCGTTTATGCGTTCCGTCAAAATTTGGAAAAGGCACCCCACGTCAACAAAGGCATTTAGAATTCATTAGTCAGTTCACGTTAGAAATTAAACACATTTCTGGAAAAGACAATATTGTTGCTGATGCCTTATCTAGACTGGAGGAAATTAGAATTTCATCACAATTTGATTACGAATTCATAGCAAAAGCTGAAGAAATAGATACGAAGTTAAAAGAAATAATTGCATCTCAAAACTCTTCATTTGAAATTGAAAAAATCTTAGTTTTTGGATCTAATTACGAATTTTATTGTGATGTTTCAGCTAAAACTAAAAGACCATTTATTCCAGTCAACTTCAGGAAAACAGTATTCCCCAGTGTTCACAATCTATCGCATCCTGGAATTAAAACAACTGTAAGATTAGCTTCATCGAAATTTGTTTGGTCATCCATCAACAAGGATATTAGCAATTGGACAAAAAGTTGTTTAAAATGTCAAAATAACTAAACATGTCCATCCTCCATTACAAAGTTATCCTACAGTAAGTCAAAGATTACAAGAAATTAATATGGATCTTATTGGTCCTTTGTCACCATCGGAAGGATTTCGGTATTGTCTTACAATAATAGACCGCTACACACGATGGGCAGAGTCTGCTCCTCTTCCTGACATCCGTGCAGAAACTGTAGCTGATGCTATATTGAAAAATTGGATCGCCCGTTATGGCATTCCAACTGTAATTACAACAGACCAAGGTACTCAATTTGAATCTCAACTGTTCGAAGAACTTTCAAAATTTTTTGGTTTTAAAAGAAATAGAACAACCGCATATCACCCACTAGCTAATGGTTGTATCGAACGTTGGCACCGTACACTGAAAGCCAGTATCATGTGCCATGAGAACCAAAGCTGGACAAAATCACTTCCAATTCTTCTACTTGGTTTACGCACAGTGTGGCGTGAGGATTTTCAAGCCCCGCCAGCTGAACTCCTGTATGGTGAAAATATAAAACTACCATGCGATTTTCTTCAGAATTCAAGCTTACAACCACAATCTGAATTTATCCAGAGTTTAAAAAGCACTATAGAAAACTTAAAATCCGTTCCCTTTCATAATCATTCAAGTAAAAAAATATTGTTTTCAAGGACTTAAAAACTTGTTCACATATATTTGTCCGTACTGATAGTTCCCGTTTGCCACAACCTTATCACGGACCATACAAAGTTGAAAGGAGAAAAGATAAAGTTTTCACTTTAAAAATAAATCAAAAAGCAGTCAACGTTTCTGTCGGCAGAATAAAGCCTTATTTTTCGGACAATCCTTCAGAACCTGATTTGATTTCCAAATTTCCAGCAACTGTTAAAAAGAATTCAGTAGCTGTATCGCACACTGCAAATTCAGAAACTCCTTCGACCAAGCAAGTCACCAGCGACAAAAGAGTGAGATTTGCTGCTCCAAAGCTGGACGTGCAGTCTGCATTCCATCTCGTTACAAGTGGCGTTATCGTTCAAGTAGCTCACGGGGGGGGGGGAGTACTGTGGTGCAACGAAGAAGCAGAAAAGCATTTTATTATTGAACTTAGAAGTTGTGTAACAACTCAACTCTACCTTGATTATTGGCTTGTATTCTAAAGATTTGAAATCGCATTAGCGCTACCTCTGTTAATCTACGATCGTTATATTTAAACGTTTTAAATGTAAATTAAATATAAATATTAAATGTTTATGTCGCCTTACTTTGGATTGAATTACTTTAACAAGAACACACCAAATGTATGACAGCACGATTTCTTCAGTTTCGCTTTAGTCATGCCATAATATAATAAAAATTTATGGTAATGAATATTTATAATAATAATGAAAATATATTAATTTATAATAATAATGAAAATATAATAATTTATAATAATAATAAATAATGAAAGTTTATAATATTGTTTACACTCATTTTCAACTGTAAAGTTCTATTAAAATATCTTTCATTTCATTTCTAATCATTGTAAACATAAAATAAAAACTGCGGCGGAATGAAGATCCATGCAGTGGAAGCAAGAGGACGTATGTTTTCGGGAACATTTCTTTAATGATCCCATTTCACTGAAAACAAAGACAAAACACGAAAGATATGACAAGACATTAAAGCGCGTACACCTTAACAGAATAGCATCTCATCTCATAATAATTACAATCAAAATGCACTATGGAATGCGTGGATGCGTACCTAATTAGGCATCACCATCTATTATCCAAAAGAGAAATGAAAATGCTACAAAACGATTTTGAAAAGACAGGAAAACAGGCTTTTAGTTAAAGCCCCCCCCCCTACAAAAAGGATGCTTAAAGATGTAAATAAAAAATGAGTGAAATGCATAGTATAATGAACAGAGCGGTGGAAGGCTTCTAATACAGTATAAGCTTGAAAGTATTTTGCTGAAGAAGACATTATGGCATAATTATTACACAAAAAATTTTAATGAAATTTTCAGCAACCGTTAATCCCAGCGAACCAACTGGACTCCAGAGGAGGTGAGTTATGAATAAAAGAATCTTTTGATGCACTTGATAGTGCGAAAATATCTCATCATAAATTCTGTATATATTAAATATTTCAAAACTCTTTGATTAAAGTAATAGTTATGATAATAGTAATATTGTAATAGAAAAATAGTTACAATATTATCAAATAATATGACACAAATAACAGCCCTGACACTCTTTCATTTTTAATGACTGAAATAGAACACTTTTTGTGCAAACAATGAAAATAGCCTAATTTCTATAAAATCAATGATTCGAATATAAATAACGTGGGATATATAGCAACAAAGGCATGCTTATTAAAACAATAAAATTAATTTACATATCATAGATAAAAATATTTTTAAAAATTAGAAGAAACAAATTTTTGAATTATGAGATGGTATAAAAATAAATTTTTTCATGATGGTATTTTTGGAAATTATCATACTAAGAAACATCTCATTCGGTTTCTACTGTTTTTTTTAATTAAAAACCCCTACGATGAGCCTTCTAAAATAGGTTTATAAAAAATTTTGTAGCTCGAAGTACAAAGGTCTTTGTACTATCAAAGAAGATACCCTTTCATTCTTGTTATTACTAGAAATTGCACTGGCCATCAAGTTTTAATATTTCGTGTATATCAGAAGAGAGAAGTGTCGATTTCCAACGACTTCAACATTCTGAGTCAAACAATGACTATTAATATGCCCAACTTTGAAATGTATAGTACATGAAACTATAATAAAACTGCGCACATGCATGTGACAGAATACTTGCAGCACAAAAGAATCCAAATTATTTTTATTTTCTCGTGTACGATGTTTAAAGAAAACATTAAAATTACAAAAACTTTTTGTTACCGGACAACTTTTTCAGCTTGCCACCTAGCGGCCGCTCGATAAAACTCCAGTCTGTGCTCTGGAGTCAAAGATGGAAGCGTACCGTTTAAGCCCGAGATTTGTACTTTTCCTTAAATGCTTGTCCTATTATTTTCGTGTGTCCTTTAATGCTTCATTGAAAAGATTTAAATCAATCAAGCTTCTTTCCTTAAGAGTTTTGTTTTTCCCTGGCAGGAATAGTTTTAGACGCCCAACGGAAACTCGTTTTGTTTAAGGTTGCACAATCGAGATTTCTACGAATTTCCAATTTTTAGACTTCCCCGAGTTCGAAAAACTCATTTTTTGTATTGTCTGTGAAATCGATAACTCGAAACCGCTTTGAGTTAGACGGAGGAAATTTCGTTTAAATATCGTGTTCACCAAATTTGCAAATTCCTATCAAATTTTGGGCAAAATACATTTAGAGGTATTCTGTCCGGCTATTCGAATACAAGTTAATAGAATAACTACAAAACGAAGACCGCTAGATTGAAAAAAATGAGTACACAGATTTAACATCTACAGTGCAGACTCTGAATAAATGTTGAGCGAAATAGAACTAGCGATTGACTGTCTGTCTGACCGCTCTTCCAGAAACATGTAAAACGCAGTCACTGAAAAACGAATGACTTAAATACACTAAATCTGGTATGTGATTTTTGTGACTACAAATAGAGTTCCGTGTCAAATTTTTACTGCAGTCGGTTGGAAAGACACATCTAAAACACAAATTCGATTGTCGGATACTATGTCAGGGATTCATCGCCAGAAAAAAAAAAAAAAAAAAAAAAAAAAAAAAACCTTGCCAAGGATGACATAGATTTGGTAAAAATGCTAAACTAACGTCAAAAGTTAATATTTCGGAACTATTGTACGCAAGGCATTCTTTGGGATAACATATTTATTACAGTGTATGTGAGAAAGTTTGTGGGGGTCCATTCCGTTCATTTAACTTTGAAAAACACAATAACACGACTTTTTATTACAGGTCTTGTTTTATGGATATGCAGACAATGAATGCGTTCCAACAATAGTCGGCTAACATGGACCTGATTCATTTCTCATAGTAGTATTGCTTTTCAATAGTCTGCTAGCATATTATTATATTACTTTTCGATACCAGTTATACTTCCTTAACGAACGTGTTAAAATGTCAGAAAAAATCACAATTGTCAGGCAAAAATTCAACGAGGGAATGTAAAAATAAAGACCGTATTTCAAAGTGATCCCCCCCCCCTTTCAGTTATTGTACCATTGTAAAAACGAATGCCATGCTTTATCTTGATCGGCAAGTTAGCAGTCTAAACAAAGCTTGGGGGTGATTCTTACGAAGTAGTGAAGAGACATTTCACTTCTGAGGAGCAAACGTAAATTTTTCACAAATGTAACAAAAACTTCCAATGTCATTTACGAATTTTCCAGGCATTGTGCACGAAGTACAGTAACATGCTGATAAAATTGCAGGAAGCAGTAGAGGACGCGTCTATAACGTCGTATCTCACTATGAGGACTAACGCGAAAGTCAGAATAATGCAATCTCTGATTGGTGCTGTAATCTAGTGGCTGCTGTCAATACTAACAGTTGTTAAGCAGCATTCACACGAGGCCAACTATTGTGCACAGTGGAAGGACACGCCTGCTTCAGGAAGATCATATGACAGCAATGGGACAAAGGGAAACAGTTGTCCTGATGAGACAACCGTTTGCCATTGTCCCGTTGGGGTCAAGTGATGTTCCTGAGGTAGGTGTGGCATTCGATTGCGCACAATAGTTGGCCTCGTATGAACGCTGTTTAAGGAGAATTCCTTCAATAGCATAATGTCTTACGAACAGTGGCAGAAAGAAGGGCAACTTAAGCATTGTATATTTCATGAATTAATATATAAAAATCTCATGTCACGGTGTTTGTGTTCGAACTCCTCCGAAACGGTTCGACCGATTTTCATGAAATTTTTTATGTGTATTTCGTAGGTATGAGAATAGGTCGTAAAGTATATTTCACAACGCTAGGTAATTAGGGTGTTCCTATCCACGTTCACCGTTCTCTGAGGAGATCAACGTTTGCTTGAAATCATCGCTACTGTGGCGTAATGTTAAAAAAGTCCAGCTAAAAATAAACACGCGCGTCCAAATGCTACAAGATCAATCTGCTAACACAATCTCGGACCAATTGTTAGATATCGTTGATGGAAAAGTTGCTGTCTATGAAAATACTGGATGCATAAAATTGCCCACTCATTTCTGCACTATCGTTGATTCGCAAAATACTCTCATTGACCGCATATTTCCCGATGTAGGCACATAATACATAAATCATGCGTGGCTGGCAGAAGGAGCCATTTTGGCAGCAAAAAATGTGGACGTCGATGATTTAACTTCAAGAGATAGCAATTGTTGCCAGGCGACTTGGTATCATACAAATCGATCGATACAGTTTGCGATGCTAACGAAGCTGTAAATTATCCAACAGAGTTGTTGAATTCACTAGATTTGCCAGGCATGTCACCACACCTTCTACAACTGAAAGTTGGATCTCCGGTTATTTTACTTCGGAATTTGAACCCACCATGGCTGTGCAATGGCACGCGATTGATCATTAAAAAATTGATGAAAAACGTTATCGAAGCCACCATTTTGAATGGTTAATTCCGAGCCGAAAATATTTTGCTGCCACGAATTCCAATGATTCTCACAGACGTGGCAATCGAATTCAAACGCGTTCAATTTCCTATTAGATTCGCATTCGCAGTGACAATCAATAAGTCGCAAGGCCAAACGATGTCTGTTTGCTGCTTAGATTTGGGTACACCATGTTTTTCACACGTGGCATGTTCTCGCGTGAGCAAGCTATCGAGCTTATTTGTGTTGGTTAAAGACGGACTGACAAAAAATGTACACTCAATTGCTCTTCGAAATGAATATTGATTTTCTTTATTTCATTTTTATACTTTAGGGCAAAAAATATATTACATTTTTCACTTTGCGTTTAAATTTTAAGAGATCAAACAATGTACGTATATGTTCGTTACGTTAATGAAATACATTGTATTGAGAAAATGAATGGTTGGTGTTTTTTAGTTTTTATCGGCGATCATCGTCTACAGTGCTCCATTCCTCTTTCTGCCATACATCCCATCCCTACACACTTACAATACATTCGTTAACAACCAAAATATTCAATAGAAATAATTTATAAGGCAGAACAACGTTTGCCGGATCAGCTAGTATATAAATAATAAAGCAAAATAAAAACATAATACAATATGCATATAGAGTATATTTGTTTTTGAAAGCAACAGCCAAATTGTAATTTTTATTGTTACATTCTTGTTTAGCACCCTCGAATATTCCATTGAGTTGGTATTAGAAGTGTTTTAGCGGCATTTATTTGCAGTGTTAGTGATTAATGAGTCTAATAAGCATATTTTTAGAGTACGGGAAAAAAATATATTATAATTCTCTTTTTTGCGTTTGGTATTGTAGTGAATGCTTATCATTAATCATATATCAATATGAATCTGTAAACTGCAGGCTCCGTCGAGGCTGTGCGTGACGTAACTGGCGCGCTGCCCATCATTCTGGTATTGACACGCGCGATGCTTCTAAAAAGCTATTCTCTCCTTTTTCAGAACACTCGCGCACTCGCCACAGTGAAGCTTGTAGTTAAAATCAATTGTTTGATTTCTTAAGTTTAAAAGTAAAGTAAATAAAATTATTTTTCTAATATGTCGCAATAATTGGAGTCAACCACAACTACAGGCAACCCTAAAAATGACAGTAGGAAATGCTTTTAAAATTTATATGGATATGTTGTTAAGTAATCTAGTTAATGTATTCAGTCAAATATACTTATATCACGATACCTTTTAGTGTTTACATATTATAAATGTTGATATACTATACATTGCAAGCATTATAGAAAACATTCAAAACTCTTTACAAGGCGACCATTTTATCTCGAGCTCCAAACACTTGGTACGTAAATCTCACTAATAAAAAAAATGTTAAAAAATTTGTAATTAAAAATTTATCAAAATTTTAAAGTTTTTCTTCAACACTGCAGCACATGATTGTACAAAACCATTTTTACACAACTTTAAAACAATAATAATAAACGTTTTCTTAATGATATAAATGACACTTCTACGCAATTTATTTTTTGAAATTTTAATAAAATTTTAAAAATATATTTAAGTACTTTTTACAACAATGTTAATTATTATTTTTTTATTCAAGTTATATTCAGGCACATTATGGAAATAATAAATAATTTGTGTGTGTATACTATCACTTCGATATAACTAAGGTAAAATTTAAAAAAAGACATATTAAATTTAAAACAAACATTAACATGATATGAGTTTTCGGACTTGAGGTTCGAAGCATCTTTACTTATAAGTATTATAGATACTTATTTTAATAATTTAACATTTTATTTTCTACTGTTAAAATGCAAAAATATATTTTGAATGTAATTTTTTATTAAATGATAACAATTTTATATTTAAAGAAGGATGTATTTCAGCCTTTGAGAAATATTTTTCACAATGTTATAGCATTTTCAGTTTACTAGTAAGTTACGGAATTAACGCTGAAGTTAATGGGCGACGCTAGTTAGATTCACTCATCCGTGCTGCCATCATGTAATAGTTTCATGAACTACAATAAAATAAGAGATGAAAAAATTTACTTGGAGCATTTGAGAAACCCGAGAAATATTCGTGGCTCTAATTCCAAATAAATTCGGTGCATGACGTAAATATTGACATATGGTGATTAGTGACGATAAAACTTTTAAAACCTTATACATACATATTAACTATATAATAACAAAATCAAAATTTAGACACCTTTTTCTATATTCTTCACTGAGAAGGAAAGGTAGGTCCGCCATTGCAAGATTTTCTCTCCTTTATCTTTCATTCGCAGTAGGTAACTGTGGTAAAATAATTGAAAAAAAAAATTAATTTAACATTCATTTTCAAAAAATTCTTCGGATAAGACCTTTTTTATGTTTCATGAAAATTTTTTTTATTAAAATTCTTTCCAACTTCAATCTAAAGTGTAATAATAATTTATTTCAGTTATTACATGATACATTATTCAGAATTAAAATTTTAAGTAAAGAAGTGCAAAAATGCATATATCTGCAAAGTTGCATTGTGTAAAATTTTACTTTCCAGTACAGCCTCCACAATCTAGTAGTGCTATAAAAGTTTTTTTTTTTCATTGATCAATTATATTTTCTGCCGAAACCAGCGGGAATTTGAATAAGACTTATTTATATTTGCACAATTCATATTAGGACGAAGAAGAGAATTCACATTTTGCATCCTTCTTTTAAAATCAGCCGAACAGGTTTAGAATTCGCGTTTTGTTTCAAATTTATTGCTAAGACATACATCATCATTCATTCATCTTGCCTACTCTGCTTTGGTTTAGTTTGGTTATATTAACGTCCCATTTTAAAGCAACACTAGGGCTATATTGGGACGAACCTCGTCATTTTGAACCACGGTCAGACGAGGAAGACACCTGAGCTGGCACTCCCCCTCCTAATTTCCGCATCACACCAGCGGGAGGATGTTTCGCCCCGACGGATTTAACGTGTTATTCTACTTTGGAGCAACTGTATTCTCATACACATGAACAATATTCATTGGTGTGATGTGGAAGTTTGGAGAAAGGGGCGGGGGTGCCAGCTCAGGTATCGTCCTGGTCACATGACCGCGGTTCAAAATGACGAGGTCCGTTCCAATATAGCTCTAATGTTGTTTTAAAATGGGACGTTAATATAACTAAAATTCATTGACGAATTATAATTTAAAATGAATGATTTACAATTTAATGTAAAAATCATTCACCACAATTCAACTAACTTATTGCAATTTTGAGTCGTCCTATTCATATATAAGCGATTAAACAGATCGGCCGACCATCGGACCTTCGACAGGTTTGAACCAAAATTTGATGCAAAACAAGAATTTTAATAATAAAACAGAAAATCGCACGCCTTTATGTAGCAAGTTCGTTTTTGAGTATCTTGCTTTCAAACAACATTAACAAATTTTATTTTCGTAAATTTCGGTCAAAATTTACTAGAAATCAACAATTTTACTTAAAAGACAATAAACTACATCTTAACCGTCTAGCTTCAGCTCAAGCGTTCTGAACTCTCGGCACACATAATTCCGAAAACATCTAGAAATCATCGAAACCTAGTACCCCAATCGATAGTTTAACCTCATACAATAGGCTGTGCAACAGATTAATTAAATGACAGATTAAACAAATGACTTAAGTGATTTGTTATTATATTCTGTACCACGAATACAATAAATAACAATTGTATAAAATTTGGTACACAAATTTATCATCCAAAATGTAGATTTTTATCAAATTCTGAACCAAATCATTAAGAGATACTGTCAGATGGTTTTTATTTTAAATCCATATAAATGCAACATCCACCAATTTAGAAAGATGGTATTAGGTTGTATTCTTGTAGCAGTTCTGTATCAAATTTTGGGTTTGATTCCTCGAGCAAAAGATCATCAAAATGCATATTTGTGTTTCCTTCTCTATTGCATGATCGCATGCATAGAACAACAATAAGAAGAAGAATTGAGCATTTGTGGATTTATAGCCGGTCCCAATGTCTTCAATTTTATGTACAGGATATCAACGTCATTAGAAAGCATACAAGAAAGTTTTAGGAAAACTATCCCCACAGTTTTTTTTTTTTAAATTTTATATTCTAGAATGATACTAATATAAAATTAGGGGAATTAAACTTCTGTCCTTAAAATTTTATGCACATACAAGATATGATCCTATATGTGTTCAGCAAGCACATGCGTACATATATATATTTATCTATGAACAATTGCAAAGCCTGTTAAACACTTATACGTACATATGTATATACATGCATTCATACAAATGCAGTATATTTGCTTACATAATGTTCTCATATATGTAATGTATCAAATACTATACATATGCACTATATTTTTGTATGATGAATTATTTAAATATGTACATCTAAATATGAATATAATATTATACAGATGTATATATACATTATGAAACTCATTATATATGCACACATACATATGCATGTATACGGAACTCTTTATATACATAAAGCATATACTTGCAATGCGCAATATACAAAGTATGAGCATATACAAATGCCTGTTCAAAAGTAAGCGCTAATATTTGTGTTGTACTAGATGTTATAAACATACACTAATTTGTATGTTCACGTTGCAAAATATAAGCAAACAAATGTATGTATGCAGACACACAGAGAAATAGGTTTGTTTATCTACATGCCTATAGATTATGTATTTGAATCATTACATTTAAATATGAAAGAAATAAAATTATCTTTCCAATACTATCGATCATTCATAGTGTTCGACTGTAAAATATCGATTTTTTAAAAAACTATTTATAGTTTTGCAAGAGTCAAAACACTTCCTTTTTTACTCCAGGAGTGTTTTGATTTATGCAATATTAAATATTAGAAGGATAGTTTTCACTCCAGGAGTGAATACTGTCTTCTATTGTATTGAATTTTTCGATAGTTTTGGAAAGCTATCGTTTATACTGATGATAGTTCAACTATCGATGTTTAAAGAACACTAATCTAGATTAAACCATATAAAAAATTCTATAATGAGTTCTGATCATACATGAGAGCTAAGTTTCATTGGCTTTCTTAAAACATTATGTTTATTGTGCACAATTTTAATTTGATCATGCAAAAATATAAGAAAACTGACAATATATATTAAAGAAAAACAAATCTTGTTTCTATAATGAAAAAAAAAAAAAAAAAAAAAAAAAGGAAAGCTTGAATTATCAATACAAAGTTTCTTTATCCTTCTTTTCTCCAATTTAAGAGACATTACAAAATAAAACTGTGACAGAGTCCTTAATTTCCACAACTGGACTAATTTCCTCACTTTGTGATGTCAATTAAGTTCACCACTTTGAAAAATGTTTAACAAATCAGAGTGCTCTTATCATTATTGTGTATAATATAGTCTTTTGTTATGATAAAATATGGTTAAATGACATAACTAAATTAATATTATTAACACTAGTTACCTTTAGAAACTATACTAATGATGGTATTATTACAATCAAGTCGAAAATTCTGAAGGAATATATCTTATCATATTAAAAGGGAGCACTGGTGGTTCGCTACTCATGCACAATAGCAAAATAGATTATATCTCTAGTTGAGATCTCTATCTTACTTTTTCCCCTGCAATATTTCTCAAATATGGAGGTGGTGGGAATATATGAAGCTTTGATGGTGTACCTAAGAGACAAAAGCTTTCATGTGAAATAAAAATTAGCAAAATCAGAACACTCTTAAGTTATGTCTAATAACTATTTTTCTCCCATAGAAATTTCCCCGAAAATAGGTATTAGTGGTGGAGAACAGGAGTCCATTAATTATGTATCTACGTGTTATTGATTTTCATATGAAAAAAAATGAAAAGATATTAAAGTACAATATTTTTATTGAAATTAGTTTTTTTTTTAAATATAAAATACAGCTATTTTAAGATATAAACACAATATTAAATAGACTGAAGATCATACTGAAATTGGTTGTAGTAATTCAATGAACATTTTTATGCTTCATATTATAAAGTTATAAAAATAACTAAAATAATTTTAAATTTTCACAGATTTTAAAGTTGCATTATGAAATTGACTAAATAGAATAAGACATTATTTCAAAATATTTAAACATGTTGAATGAAATATTAAGTAAATCACTTATAATTTTTTATGTTTTATTTCATTATGATTAAATAATTTCAGCATAATGTAATAAAATGTACTGTAAAATTTAATTAAATGCAAAAAAAAAAAAAAAGTGATATTGCAAAAGCAAGATTATCAATTCAAAAAGCTTAAACATATTGCATAACTAAATATCAAATTGAACCCCAGCAAATTTATTTTTGCAAATAAGAACCCCAGCAAATTTATTTACTTTTCTTTTCACTTGTATTTCACTATGAATAAATAATTTGCATATAATATAGCATACCACCAATCCTAACCAAAGCAATACTGAATTAAAGAAACATATTTCAATCACAAATTTATAATTTACAACTGATATTAGAAACAATACTTTGACACGAAATAAAAATAATAGCTATAAACTGAAGCAATCATTTTAAAGATTCAACAGTAATTACTGCCACACTCACAGTCAAGCGTGACAGCAATGCAGTTACTTGATCAACACCAGTATCTATCCATACACTAAGCAAATGATCATTAGCAGCTTTATCCCATACTGTTAGATCGGAATAATCAGTGATGGCTTTATTCAAATTGATAGTCATAACAAAAACTGCTTTTTTAAAAGGAGCATTTTCGTGATCATAATATTTATGCAGAATGATGGCAGCTTGCCCAGGAATGTGGTCTAAATCTTCAATTAAAACTGAACCTAACTGATTGATTTTCAAAGTCTTGTCAATCTTTTTATCAATATCCATTTTGGCTTTATTAACACTTGCCAGTTTAAAGTCCTCGCCTGAAAATTTGAGAGTGAACTTTGGTACAGATAATAAATCAACCAATTTATTTGCAAAATCACTGCAAACAGTTTTGGAGCCATTTGTTGCAAGAAGCAGAATGATTGCTGGAGATTTAGGTTGTGCCACTAGAACATTCTTTAAGGCACTGTGAATAATGCGAAAAGTCATTTTTGGCTGATCTCCAAACTTGGATCTTAGACTGTTCACCAGGGTGGTTGCAGGGTCATTTACATGGGAAGTATCAGGATATCTTACATAAAAGGTTATGAATAAGGCAATTATAATAATAAAGATAATAAAACAAATGATCAGAAATGTTACTGATGAAAAGAAGTTGCTAGGCTCTGATGTGCTAACTGAAGCATATCTTTTTGGGGGGGATTGTTTCAGAGGCTGATCATATCTTCTATCATCTGCAGAGTCCTCAAATCTATCTGACGAATAATTCTTTTTCTTGCTACCTGGGGAGTTTTCAGAAATTTCTTGCTCTTGATCAGGCAGATAATTACTGTTATCAAAATCATCAGAATTCTCACTATATCTATTCTTTGGAGATCTATTTTCATTACCCCTATCTCGATACTGATTTAAATTTTGCTGATGTCTCCCACTTCTATATTTTAAATTGTTAGCTACATCCTTGAAAGAATCTGTACTTGAAGGTGAAAGATTTTTCCTTTGATTTCTAGGTGAGGGGCTATCGAGAAATTTCTTTTCAGGAGAATCATCAGAAGAGGAAACATCCATATTTTCCTGCAAAAATGTACAAAATAAATCCAATTCATAACCTACTTTTCTTCTTAATATCTAATTTTCAAATTTAATAATCATAAAGTAAAAATTTCAACAGATATTTGAAATGTGTGTCATTTTTTAAATGACTGGCATCTTAATGCGGTACACATTTCAAGTAATTTTCATTCAAATTATTATGACAGATAAAAAGAAAAAAAATATTCAAGAAAAGAGACAAACACAAAAAACAAGGAGAATAACCATCATAGTAATATTCTAAAAATATTAAATGCATATAGTTTGAAACAGAACTGTAACTAGAGACCTCAGGACACTAGGTCAATAGAACACACATCTTGATATATTATTTTCTTAATAATTAAAGTAGCTTTGTGCATTTTAATCAAATGATTTTTTTTCTTTAGTAAATGCCCTGTTGATATGCGGTATTGTATGCTATTTTTATTTAATCCTGTTAAATAAATAAAAAAAAAATGATATCCTGAATTGTGACTTTATATAGAATATAGACTGAAACCTGAATATAATCAAGGTAAAATGCTTATTAGCAAATTATTAAATTTACTTTTATTTTTCTATATGGGTTACAAAAAGTACTGTTTTTTAATTGTTGATAAAACAAACACATTAATTATTTCATTCAGTCAAATTTCTTGGTCAGTTTTTTCTGTCCCATACTGCATCATAAATAATTTTTATGAATTTCAAACACAATCCTGCAAGCTTAGTACAATCACAGGAACCATGGAGTACATTACTCAAGGAAAATCAATTATAGTGAATTATGATTCATAATCAATCATTCTGAAAATCATTTGACATTATGAAAATTTTTAGATTCCTTTTTATATGATGTATTAACTAAAAAAAGAGGGGGGGGAGTTGCTGATGGTACTCCCTTAATTTGTTTTGGAAAGTATAAAGAATTGGGACAATGTATGACAATTCATTTAATCTTCTGCATGAAGAATGCATCGCATGTCTATGAAACTAAGCTGTAAAAAAGGACATAGACCATAAAGGCAAAGCAATAACTATAATCACTAGAGACCAATCATAAGAGGTAACTGTTAACCTTTTCTGTCTCAATACGAAAATAAAATACATTGATCTGCTATTTTTATATCTAATGCTCTAAAATATTCAATTGCAGGACTGTATTGCTGTACTTTTTTTTGTAACTTCTAGCTTTACCTAGAAGTCTTTTACACCACCTGGTAGCAAAATGGATAAAATCTGTAAATGATCACAAGTAAGATTCCATTAAAAATTTAATTAGAAATAAACTATTTCTAATTAGGCAAAAAAATTTTGATTTGGAAAGAAAAAATATAAATACTGTTAGTGCAGTATAATTTTTCAATTTTTTTTTAAAAAAATTGAAATCTTGAATATGATAAGAAAAAAAATTGCTTTGTCTTCCTTTGGGAGTGTCTTTGGCTTGAGGTCTGTCTATAGCCGTGGTTAAAAAAATTTCATTTTGTAAAGGAAATTATATAATAAAAAATGATTTATATAAAACATTGATAAAAAAGAAAATATACAAATAATGATTAAAAACTGAAGAAAGTATTACATTTTAACAAATGAATTTCCTTACTTACTTTTTCTGCATTTAAATCAGGGTACAAAGGTCTTCGTGTCAACTCGAACTTATTCTAAAATAAATGTTCCAAAACGAAATATAAGTATTTAAATAGTAAACAATGAAAGAACAAAAGTAATTTGATAGACTTTTTTCAATAACATTAGAATAAGTACCATGGAAGATGTTGATAAAAATCTAGAAATTATAAATCCTAGGTTTATAAAAATGTGAATTAATAATGAGATGAATTATAAGCAAAAACAATTTTAATTTAAAATTACTGTTAGAAATTAATACTTTATTAATAATAAAAATCCTTTGCAGCTTTAACTTTTTCATAATGATGACATACTGACGAAATTTTTTTATTTGATTTTACACATAAGAACATTTCTGAAAAATTGAGTTAGGAATCTTAAGGTTAAGGCTTCGATTTTGTGGTAAATAAAATCATCAAATCAGTGAAGTGAAAATCCCACTTGGGACGAGGCCAACTGACATCACCAGGGATAAAAAACAGCATCCCACATAAAAAAGAAGCAATTGTTGTTGGACAGATTGAAAAGAAAAAGAAAATATTGTTACAAATCTGTAATTTTATAGTGTCATCATAAGAAAGACCGTTTTACAGTCATGTGTAATAGATGCCGAGTCAGTGATCCGAGAGCTTGGCGACGAATTTGGTGACAAAATGAATAATGCTCGAAACTTCGAGAATTTTGTTGATCCGTCCATTAGGAACCGAAATACGCCTGATGGTCTAGAAGCTTCTAGCCCCGCTTCCCGAGAATATAAAAGGCCGGCACTCTCAAGCTGTGTCGATTTGTCGGAGTTGCCGACAAGTAACGAGACTTCGAGAGGATAGCGAAGCAACAGCGGAGTGCCAACGTTGTGTGGAGCGCTGAATTGAGCTGTGAGCATCCAGTCCTGTTGTCTATTGTGGCGACAGCGTCGTATATTTTATGTACAAGTCAGTTGTAAGAAATAGTGAGTCGGTAACTAAAGCGAGAGAAGTTCAGCCGTTGGAGAGACCGTAGAGCGAAGCTCCGAGGAACCCCTCTCCGGCTGAATTCTGTCTAGCCGCTTCGTGTGCTGTGGACGATTACTATTTGTGGGCTACTGTCGTCTGTAGTGTGCTGTCCCGTGTTCGTCTCGGTTGTAAATATTTCTCGTCTATATAAATAAACGTCGTCGTTTTTTTCTACTGAGTCCTGCTGATTGTGTTCTCTCACACCATATCACTACCACTATCTGAACGAACCCGGCTGTGGAGAAAACCGTAACAATATTGTTACGGATTCCACTACTACTAAGTTCGTAAATTCGCCGGGTTCGATTGTAGTGGGTGTATGATGTGAAAACAATCAGCAGACCTCTGTAGAAAACAGCGATAACGTTTATTACACACGAAGAGACGAATATACAGAGACGACAAATATACACAGCCGAGATGAACACAGGACAGCACACAGCAGCAAACAGTAGCTCACAAGTAGTAATTGACCACAGCACACAAAGCGGCCAAACAGAATTCAGCAGGAGGGGGAATCTTCGAAGCTTTGAACTACGGTCTCTCCAAACGGCTAAAATTCTCCACTGTCTCCTCGTTTTAGTCGTACCCAAGTACCGACTCACTATTACATGACTGGTTACGCCACACACAACTTGATGCTGCTTCCACAATAGACAACAGGACTCGGCACACAGCTCAGTTCAGAAATAGCCTGGGTTCCACACAACGCTGGCACTCAGCCGTTGCTTCGCCATCCTCTCGAAGACTCGATACTTGACTACGACTCCAACTGCGATTCGATTCATTGCAGCTTGAGACTGCTGTCCTTTTATAGATGCCAGGAGGCAGGCCGAGAACCTTTTGGGCCAATCAGGCGTATCTCAGTTCCTATTGGATGGATCGTTAAAATTCTCGAAGTTTCCAACATTATCTATTGTGTCGCCAAAGTAGCCAAATTCGTCACCAAGCTCTGGGATTATTAGCTCGGCACACGAGCAGCATCCAATACAGGTTTGTAACAATATATACAAAAAAAAAAGGAGATATGCAGAATTTTTAATCTAGCATAGAATAATATGTAATCACAAATCAATAGCTTAATGTAGATTAATACATCATTTTTAACTGTAGTTGACAATTTTCAATAACATAAAAGGAAAAATTTCTTTTAGTTAATCATTTTTGTCTAGAATCTGACTAAAATAGCAGCTGCATATATTAAAATGTTAAAAACCACAAAATACATGTCCACAGCAAAAAAAAAAAAAAAAAAAAAGTGCAAATGTAGCATTTTTACAAAGCTTTGAAAAAGTGGAATGAGATCAGGAAATAAAAGAATATTTTAGAATGACTTTGATATGGGCTAAGTTAAACTGAAAGTTAGGAAATTAATTAAGTTTAAATTAAATTTCAAAATATCATTATATATATACACATAAGAAACTACCAAATACAATCTTTTGAATAAAGAACAAAACAAAGCCTAAAGTTAAAGAATCAATTTAAATTATATTATAAAAAGAACAATGATCCATGTTTAATAAACAACAACATTTTTGGATAAGTAGTATTTGGTGAATACATGTAAAAATCTCTTGGATTTTCTAGTATCAGATTACATAGAAACTGTTGCAAAAACCAAGCACTTTGAAGTATGTTAGCAGAAAAGAAAAAATCATACATGTTTGTATACACGAGTCTATGCATTTTCTAAGCATACGATACCTTCCGTTCTATAACAATGGACAATGTACAGATTGTACTAACAAAAATGTTTGTACAAAGTTAAGATATTATTTATATAAAGTTACCGTGATATATAAACAAGACATGTTATCAGGGTTGAATAAAATTTATAATTCGACAGTCAGATCCTATTTATGTGCTTTATTTGAGCTTGATTAAATTTAAAAAAAAATATTCAATTAAGGATAGAAACTGCATTATTTAAAGGTGAAGTTCTTCAGTGGTAGGAATGATTATTTCTTTTGAAATGTATTCAATCAGAATAATGAAAAAAAAAAAAAAATCCTCTAAGGATTTTAGCAATTCAATTAAAAGGAAAATGAAAGTCAAACAAAAATTTGAGAGGATCATCATTATACCTCTCACCTCCGTCAGTCAGATCATGACTTTCATATTGGACAGACCATAATCCTTTAATCCTATAGGGCAGATTTAGATGACACTTTTGTATGACTTCCATAAAGAGTTAACTTTAAATATTGTATGATTTCTACATATTGTTATACAATACTCTAAATGTTGGATAATATTATGAAGATATTGTAACAATGTTGTAGGACATTTTGCACTAACAGAGTAAACTTGCACTCATCAGGCATAATTAAAATAAATTCTTGACTATCTAAGATATCAAAAATTAAAGAAATTCAAACATTTATCAAATCATAGCAAGTTTAGTGCAGTCTTCATTTTGTTATGCCCCTTCAGAATAACTATTTCACTGCTGCAACATACAGCTGTACTGACTGTTGATAAAAGAGAGCAGGGGGGGGGGAATGTCATTAAGCATTATTTTAACTTGTGTTGTCATCCCCAAATCTTTCTCACCCTAGATTCTATCCCTAAATTCTTCTCTTAATACATCCAGCAATCAAAGCTTAAGACCTATTTTTTCAATTTATAGCATTCAGTGTCAGGGGGGGGGGATGTTTTCTTTGCACTTCAAGAAAATTAAACACCGTACAGTATTTTTAAGGTGCTTAAAAAGGTTTTATAGAATAAGGTATTAAAAGGTATACAAAATTCATGATGCTACACACACAGGTGTACAACATGCAACAAAGATGAGAGACAGTCCTTGATTTATTTTATATTAATAATGCAGAGGTGAGGTGAATTAGAAATTGTTCATATCAAGCAGTCTTGCCTTTTATGTGAAGGATGTAGGGAATGAAATGAATTCCCCTTAGGTAACAGTTAAACACCAAAAAATTTAATCAAGTATTGGAATCAAAAAACAATTGAGCTGGTTTTAATGTGTTGGGTGATGAAACTTTTTAAAAATTCTTTTAACCTTTAAATCAAATAGAATAAAAAATGATAAAGCTTTTTATGTTTATGGTTACATACAGGCAATTTTTTGGCAGATTTATGGATTCCCCAATTCTCTGATAAAGTAGTTAATTTTCAATGACTTTACAAGCATACAGATCAAACATTCTTCAAATCTGTCAAGAACTGTAGATTTGGTCCAACAAATATATAGCTTCTATTTTATATATGTATGTTTTATGCTTGTAAATTTAGTAATAAGCAAAAATTATGAGTAATGTTTATAATTAAAAATGTTTTTTCATTTAAAAGCGATTCTTATTTGTCATATGTGTTACCAAATAAAATATTTTAATCAAATTTAGAATGCAGCTTAAAATCAACAATAAGTATGTTTGGCCAAAATGATCTCTTCTGTTAAATTGCAGAGCACAGTTCAAACACTCCATCAATGATAAAGAACAAAATTCTCACTTTTATAGGGGGAAAAAATGCATTGAAAGATCTTTTTTAGAAAATTCAAGGACTATAAATTACATATTTTAAACATAAAATTGCAATGTGGAAATGAAATGAAATATTTTTCAATGTTAATATTGAAATGAGACATTAATTTCTTACAATTTCCAGATGCTCTTGAGTTAAGAGCATTATTGACTTACATTGCAGTTAAAAAAACAACAACAACACTACAGTTCAAAATGGATTTTGAGATCAAAATCCAAGTTTCATTGTTAGTCAATTAAACTTTTATTGTTATACAAGTTACTATTATACAAGTTAATTGTTAGTCAATCTAACTTTTATTGTATTGTTAGTCATCATTTGAGAGCTACTATGCACTAATTTCACACAATAGACTATTGGTTCTCACTTCACAAAAATCTTCTAATTTTAGAAATAAAAGAAAAAAAGCTGCAATAATTTTTAACCTTGATATTGACTACTGTTTGGCAAAACATCAAGAAAGATGAAAGAGACAGATACAAATCAAACAAACTTTTATTTACATTTAAACAAATGAATGTGATGCAGCGTGTCATTAAAATGTTTTAAATTTATTTACATCTTAATTGACTTTATAGAATTTCAATTCCACAAACAGTTTGATCCTGCTATTCATTGAAAATACTTTTTCTTTTCTGCCTTTTCAACTAGTTTGTTTTCTACAATGAGAAATCATGATTATTTAAAAATATCCTTTAGTTCATCTATGATGTGCATCTTTTTCTTATTTTTTTTAAATTATTCTGAGATTGCAATTTCTGTTTATTCACGTTTTCAACATATTTATAGAGCTGATATTTTTTTGCATAAAATCCAAATTCTTTCAGGATTTCAAAATTCTCTGCTCTACCACATTTTTTTTTTTCAATTTATATAAAACCACATATGCCACTTCTTTAAAGTTTATAAAACTCAAATGTTTTTATTTAAGAAAAATTCCTTTTCAACTATGGTCTGATATGGGACAGTAATTCTTCCCATTTAATTTACCTCCTACAGTTTAATTTAAAATTAACACCTACAATTTCTGATCTTATTTAAGGTCAGAAATTTAAATTACCTCCAACAGTTTCTGACAAATCATAAATATTGTATTACAAGCAACATCATTTAAAAACTTTATCAAGTTTATTAAAATAGAATCACATTTTTTCTTCTTCTTGCAATTCACACACACACACACACACATACACACACAAAAAAAAAAAAAAAAAGAGAGAGAGAGAGAGAGAGAGGACGATTTTTAGTCCATTATCACAGATACTGTATCAAGAGACTGTGTTTTACCTTTCACTTCAGATCTAAAACTTTTTACTTGACAAGTACACAGCCAAGAGGAGATTTATTCAAAAATTTTTAAATGATGATATTACACTTTATAAATGATTATACATACACAGTCCTGATATTTATGTTTTAAATCTGTTAGCTGTTTTTCTGATTCCCCCTCCCTTTTCCAAAAAATCCTATACTAACTTAACTGATTTTGGCACATGAATCTATGTTTGAAATATCAAATGCAAACATGCCATTTATAGTGATAAATATTAAAAAACATTATTTTTCATGTACAAAAAATTTTAAAACAGCCAATGAACATTTTTTTTTCATGCCCTGTGCCAAAATTAGCAAAAGTGGAAAATTTCTTTTCTAGAATATTAAAAATATTTGGATAATTTTGTGAAATGATAAGAAACATTTCACATTACTAAGTAGAATCAAATATTTGCTGTACTTTACAATAAATTAGATCTGGTGTAGTAAAAATTTTTTCCCAACTTTCTTAAAATATATGACCAAGTTGTTCCACATTTTAATTGCCTGTATTTTCAAGTTACATGATTTTGAGAAAATCTGTTGCAAATTTACTACTCTCGGAAAATTTAGCTAATTAGCAAGAATTCTTCATTTTTTTGTTGGCATATATTTGTGTAAATAATGCATATTAGGTAAAAGAGGATTAAATATCTGCTGTGTATACTATTTTGCCATGAACTGTTGATAACATGCAATAACTGAAATTCTTTTTGTATTTCATTACTATATAGTTAATGAAACTTCTATTTCACTAATAAACCATCCATTGAGATAAATAAAACCTTCTTCAAATCTACTTTTTCTGAAGAATATCAAAAGTCATGTAAATCATCTTTTGGCTGTAAAGTAATAAATAAAAATTAAAGCAAAATATTTAATTTTTATTTTTTTTTTCTCTCCAAAACCAAAATATGCACATATGTAATTATTAGCAAATGTTTACTGAATGTTTCACCAAATATTATATACACATTAAGAGCACCAAATAATTGAAATAAATTATACTTAATTAATGGAAAAGTTTTAAATGAAATTAGTACTTTGTTGACAAACAGAATAACTTTTTGACATTCTTACCGACTGTGAATATTTCTTGGAAGAATTTTTTTTTATAAGAGGCAATAATAATAACTTTACAATATTCAAAAACCATTTCAATTCTTTATATAAATATTACAAAGATACAATAAATGGAATAATAATAATATTTCCAGCTACTGAGTATGGCAAAATTTGATTATCACAAATGTCAAAGCTTGAGAATAGTGGCAATAATTTTGCTTGCCCCCTCTTCCTTACATTTTCCTCAAAAGAACACAGAAATAAAAGACTTGTGTCTGACACCACTCACATATCAACACCCTTTTTCGATTAGTAGAATTCTCAAGGTAAAATTGAGTCAAACTATTTTTCTGGTCTCTCACAAAAAATAATAGATGTATATCTTGCCTACTCTTTAAAGACCCAATGAAAAATGAAATATTATTTCTGAAGACTAGACTCAACAAAATAAATTCTAAAAATGTTCAAAAATCGTGAGTACTCCAAAAAAAACTTCTCAAAAGTTCTTCAATAAACTTCTTTAAATAAAGAATATATTTACTATAAAATCCTAAAAAAACACTGATAAAGTTGTAAAACATGTAATTTAAATTAGGAGTTAAATTGCAATTGTATCATGCAAAATTCAACTGATACAATATCACACAATAGTATATTTATGATAGTCCAAATAACTGCCATTTTGATCATTTAAAAATGAATATTAAATTACATTGCTTAGCAAAAGACATTCAGATTTGAAACTGAAATGAAGCCAGCTTGATATAAAATGATAATAGAATAAATCGTCTCAAATTAAGCAAAATATTATCATACACTATTTGTATAGACTAGAAATGTAAAAAAATACTATTTTTATTGTAATTTGAAATTGTAGTTTACAATTTTAAAATTTAAACAGTAGTATTTAAGTTGGACAGATTCCTTAAAGAAAGACACTAAACACTTTATATGTAAAACCTTAAAATAAGTCGGGGTTAATTTTCACTAAATGGCAGGGATTATCTTTTTATATCCATTAAGATGATAATAAGTACCATCATCTACCAATAGAAATGTTAAGAATGTTTGACTAAAATTTTTTACAAGAATTAGTAAGATTCCTTAAACTAATATTGTTTAAACGAAAAAAAAAAAAAAAATTGTAAATGTATTTCTATATGTTATAAAGTAAAATATAACATGCAAATATTTTACATTAGAAAAATTTATAATGAACAGAAAAGAAAAATTTTGTAACAATCCAGACTTAAATATATTGATTTAATATAATATATTAAATTAACATATTACACTTAAATATATTAATTTTTTTTTTTTTGTTTGTGGGATCCTTTACAGAAAGCAATTTACATTCCTTTACTCTTTTCTAGTTCACAAAATACTCAATATTTTTTTCCCTAAACAATTATGTGAATTTTGAGTGACTGAGATTATCTTTAATTTATAAGGCCAAAAGAAAAATATGAATCTCAAAGAGATTTTATGTATAATGATAGAAAGATTTCATTCTAATAAGTCTTAGAAATATCTATTTAGTTGTGTATTTTTTTAGTAAATTTATTTTCCCTATTCCTTGACTCTCCCCTATATTCTTTAATTTATAAGTTGATCCATTTATTAGCACTAAACTTACTACTAGCAGTCAAATGACAATTTTCCTATGGTAATTCCAAATTGCTGGCATTTAAATATAAAATTTTTTTAGTCAATTAGGTTTGATTCAAACATAAGTATGAGAGTATATAGATCAATAAACAAATTATAATTTTTTTTAATGTTTTAAACATGACTTTTCATTGTTTTGGATAATTAAGAGTTTCTTCTTTTCATCACGTACTCAATATCTAACTTATCAATTTTTGAATCTATGTTTGAACTTCAATATTATAATTATTACTCAGTTCAAGTATGCATCAACTAAAAAAGAAAAATTCTTTGAGGCTACTTAGTTACAATTTAGCATATATTAAGTAGTTAATTTTGTATTCCGATTATAACAATAAGCACAGAAAATATATTTTCCTGTAATTAGTCAATTAATTTGCAAAGTCTTTTGTAAACTTTCAATTCCAAATATTTAATTGATGTCAAATATTCTATACAAAATATTTGCCTGTCGGTAAAAACATTTATCGATTCGAAAGTTAAATTTACTGTAAGCACAAGGTTTTGACTTCATTTCCAGGTTGATTCTAAATTTTCCAAAAATAATATATATACAGATTAAAAATAAGTATTACATAATGACTATCCTTGCTCTTCGAAACACTTTTTAATATTAAAGACTATTTCAAAAACTTTTGACACAAGTTTTTATGTAAACAAGTTAATAGAAATTTTATTTATGAAGGAATATTAGATTTTCAGAAGCGAAACTTACAGCAACATTCTTTTGTTTCGGTTTTTTAGGTGACATAGCCTTGCAGTAATAAAAAACAAATGAAAAGAAAATATCTTAACTATGAGCAATAAACTATTTTTTTAAAAATTATTTTCATTCTACAATTAAATTTGCGCCATATCCATATTTTGAAAACGTGCAGCATATATATATGTCAATATTTACGTCTGCAACTGCGCATGCGTCCAGTAAACGAACTGAAACTTTTCCTTTTACTTGTTGCTTTTAGTGCATTTTTTAAAATTATTTTTTTACGTTTGATATTGAATTTTCTAAAATGCATCAAAATTAAGAAATAATTTAGCAACTGTAATTTATTAATTATTTACAAAAACTAGTCGTCACTACATTAAATATTTTCTGTTTCACATTAGATCCTCAATCTATTCGAACATATATTAATGTAATCTATATTTAAAAACGAATGCTTCAATATTTTTCGGACAAATCGGACGAACACTATTAAAAATATAAAGCAACGTTTTTGTAATTGAATCTAATAATCATGAATAAATATTCTCATCAGCTATTTAATGGCAACAGTTGTGCCGGTTCTCGTATTTGTTTATTTTGTTTCATAACGTTTGAATTTGTTTTCCGTATCAACATTTTAAAGAGGTATTACTAACAACAATCATAACGAAACAATTTTATGCTGATATATGTTTCTCCCTCTCGCCTTTTTTTATTTCTCACAATGCATTAGTGTAGATTTAATTTTGTATTTATTAATGCTGTGAACTGGTTTCCTACAATTCAAAAGTATTTAATTGAGCGTAAAATACAGTATACTCTCAAAAAATTAAAATACCATCCTATTATTTTTTTTTATGATGCTCTTCTCTTCATTCTTGTAATGTCTCTGTAATCAGTTGAAACTTAAGAAATATTTAAGGATACATCTTTGCTCTAAATTATTTGTTTCGAAAGCTTTTATTCCGTTAAATTATATTTATGCTGTGTTATTTCTTTCATATTTTAGGAATAATATGCTTTAAAAATGTTTAATTTTAATAAGTTTTGTGGAAAAGTAAGCTTATAACTTGGCATAGTAAAAATTTTTATTTCATATTGTTATACTGGTAGTTATGTATTAAATACATACCAATTTGCCTGTTGTATAAAACAAAGTTACCATTATGCAATCTTGGTTAATTTATTTGGTGATTTATTGCTTTCAGGTTATTGATTGCCATAAACCATGAAATATTTGGTTTGCTGCCATGTTGTTAATACATATGTATCATTATTTTTTCTAAGTTTTTATTGTTTGTGGCACATTTTAGTGCTATCAAACTAACAGAAAAGTGCTTGAAAATCAAAGTTAAATTCTTATAATTAATATTTGATTATTGTTATCACTTGTAATTGTTTTGTTTCACATTTAGTTTGTAAGCGATTTATTAACTTTCTAGAAATGATTCAATTGATTCTTCTCATTCTCCTTCTTATTTAGCTTAGATATACCAATACATATGGCTGGAAACAGATTGCAAAGAATTGGTTCTATCTTTGAAAGGTATTTAATATGGATTTGTTTTTCATTTTGTTTGAATTTGTGTGAAATTCTAAGAATTTAGTGTAAATGTTCACAAGTTTTCAGAATATTATTTCTTATTAATATTTGTTGATAAACAGAAATAGATGATGAAATTATTAAATTATTTAATAATTTCAATACTTTATTTTCCTTATAACATACAATGGCTTTTAAAAAATAGGATACTTGAAAAACATATTGAGACATACTGAGTCAAAATTTTTAATAATTATGAATTAAGTTAAAATTCAAAATCTTTTTTTTACCAAAATTAAATTAGTATTTTTGTTAGTTATATATATTGTGAAATAAATATAAATGGAAACTATATATATTTGCAAATTATGATAATTAAATACAATACTTTTATGAGATATGTGTAATGCCATAAAATGGCTTTTTTAAAATGTCATTACTGGAAAAGGCATGGTATAATATCAAATGTATATATATGAATGCATATCATTTTTGCCAAGCTGGTGGCTGATTTTATTGTTGTATTGAAGTGCTGCATTAAAAAAATATTTAAAATTATAGTTATTATCTTTTTATTAAACAGATTTACTATTTATTAAGGTGTCATGTATTATTTATTTAATCTATATAATGTTACCAATAAATATTTCCATGTTTATTTTTAAATTTATGTTTTCTCTTCTTGTAAACTTAATTTTTCTTAAATTAAATTTTTGGATAAATCAAATTTTTGTTTTGGTCTCATTAGTTTCAAATTAACCACATTCTAAATATTATATATATATATATATATATATATATATATATATATATATATATATATATATAGTAACAATAATTCGGTGCAATTTATAATTCAATATGTTATGTTATTGATTAACTAGTATTTTACTGATTTAAGCCTAATGCTTTTAAACTGCACATAAGAGTGCTTTCTTTGTTGTATAAAATTGATTGATCTTCAGTATGCCATTCAATAAAAATATGCTTATTAAATTTAGAAAAATTCAGCTCAGAAATTTTTCTGCAATATTTACTGAAATGGCTATATCTTAAAATGAATTCGCTGCTGCCTTTCTATATTCAATTGATGTTACTCAAAGCACTTCATATATAAATATTATTAATAGATTGATATTAGGTTTTGTTCCAAATTATTATTGAAGAATTATTATTATTAGAACTGTCAGTGATCATAAGAAGTCATGCAATATCATATGAGTTTACTTTTCAGAATGACAGGTTTATTGAAAGCTGGTGCTATCAAGGAGCAGGATAAGCCCCTCTGGTATGATGTGTACAAAACTTTTCCACCCAAACATGAACCTGCTTTTGCACGTCCAGCTGTACATAAAACAATCAAGCCCATCTTTTATCCAGAGGATGTTATTAGAGGGTAATAATTTTGACTTCTTTGATATATATAATATTTTTAGGTTTAAATTCATTTTTTAAACATGCTAATTAAAGAAATCAGTTAAAAATATAGTGGGGATAAATAAAAACTTGCTTCCTTTTGCAGAATTTTTTTAATAAATGTTGTCTAAACATATTCATTTACTGATGTTTCTTATTTGTAGAAAAAGGGGTTTTTTTTTTTTTTTTTTATCCCCTTCAGGTTTAAACAATGCATATGTGTATTTGGCCCAGATTCTCCTCAGGGCTAAGTGCTGCATCTTTGTGTTATTGCAGAAACACACCAATGGGCCTATTGATGAAGGGGTGCATTGGGCTTTGGGAATGAAATGTTTTATATTAGGTGACATTATTAAATTGTGTTTCTTTCATATATTTTTCCATACATTTGTATTTCTCTTTCTAAGTCAGATTGGGTAAATGTCTGTGAATTATTGGATTTTTGCAAAGGTAAACAGAAACATATGAGTGGAAAGAGAAATATGTTAATTTTGAAGTGGTTGTTATAATTTATTCTCTCATTTGGATAGTGTTTGTTCTAGTAATAGTTTTATTTATCTCAGCTTCATTTGTCCAGCAACCATGGCTAAAAAAAAAAAATGTTTTTTTTGGGTGGATGGGGGATACAGAAATTTATCAGTAATCAATCTGTTTTTAGGTATTAACAAGACATTAAATTATTTATGGTAAAATATATTATTAGAAATTTGAAATGATTTGCTCAAAACATGATAAAAAATGAGACTCCCCATAAATATAAATTGTGTAATGTTGGTTTCTATGTTCATCTGTGTTTTGAGATTGCTCATTAGAGTGGAACAAAAATTATTTAAAAAAAAAAATTAATTTGATAATAGTGCAAAAAAACTGCCTTTTAGATTCGAAAACATTTTTTTCATATTTGGTTGCAATATTGCATTATTTTGAGATACTGTAAAGAGTTGAAATTTGTAAATAAATTGAAAAAATGGAAATTTTTAAAATGGGTCTTTAAAAATTTTTTTTAGATTTTAGTTTGGTAATAGTGGAGAAAAGTTAACTTTTTGGTTCAAAAAGAATTTTTAAAAATTCTGGGTTGCAATACAAAAATATCCCAAAGTGTCGCAAAAAGCTTAAAATTTGTAAAAAAAATTTAAAAATTATAAACTTTAATAAAATATTTTTATGAATTTTTTGTTCATATAATGTTACAAAAGATGATTTTAAATACATTTATAAGCATTACAATTGGAAAAAATTATTAATTTTAAAGCATAATAATAATAAAAATATTTTTTTATGTCAAATTTTGCATTTCTTACTTTTGTATCCTTAATGGTTACAAATTTTACAGCTGCAAAATGTTTGTTTCTATTTCATTGCCTCATTAAATGACTTTTTTTTTTTGATTAAATTTTGGCATATTCACACATGAGTCAATTTTTGCTGTTATGTTTCCTTATCTTGTGATTAACCCAGAGACATTTTGAGCCAATTCAGCCACCAGTTTCACAGCCTGCATGTGATAAGGAAGTCTCGAAAAGTCTATAACCGAGTCCCCTATACTATTTGGTTCAGCTTCAGATGCCTTCTGTATGAAGCCTTTCAGAGAGTCATTGGAAACGTGTTTTAGCAAGGGGGTTCAAATACATCATTTTCAAGCCTTGAGATCATGTCTATGTAGTCCTTTGCATCAAAGTTTATGTTTGGAACTTTAAACTTCCTGACTCTGTCTTTACTTTCTGTTCTTGATTTTATAACACATCATAAACCAAGTTCTCTTTGAATTTTATTTTCATCACTTAGCATGGACAAAAGTATATTTTCTGAAGCAGCAAAGTACCTTTTTTATAATCTGATCTATAATGTTCTAAAGGATTGTCAGAGAGATAGCGTGAATATGAGATAATGTCAAAAAGATGTTTGGAACCATAAGTACATAAAAGGTAACTTAATATTGAACCACACAGACACCTAGTAATTTTATCTCTTGTCTATTTGGTGGATCTGGTTGCTTTGCCTCTTTTTGTAAAGAATACTGTTGTTCTTCAGTGTTGTCTTTGTCACCAGTAATTGTTTCTGATGCACTAGTATTTTTTTGTCCATTCTTGATTAAATTTAACTATTCTCTGTAGTTCTTTACTCTCTCTTGCTTCTTTTTTCCTCAAAGTGCATATGTTGTAGCAATATCAGTATTAAATATAACCATTTTCCTGTTAGAGGGTTGATCATTTAGAACCTTTTATTCCATAACTGGCACTTTTTTTTCTTTTATTCAAATCAGCAATATCAAATAAATGTCTAGTTTCTTCTCTAAGTTCTGTGAGGTTTTAATCAAACTTATCAGAATATTTTTTGCTTTTAGACTTTAATAAATATCTTATATCTGTGTGTTTTCCATTAATGATCTGCTATTAAGTGTAGTAAAATAACTATATATTTTAATTCTTTAGCATAATAACAAGTATTTTAATGAGTTTTTAAAAAATTGTGGGTGAAAGTATGATATCTATTATCATATATTTAAAAATTGTTTTATTTGTATGCTAAGATTATATTTTTCGAAAAATTATGTACACTTTTACAAAATAAAATGCATGTTAGGACTAGAGTGAAAAAGTGATATGTACAGAAACTCTGTGCTTGCTAAATCTTGTCTTGGGGTGAGGGCATTTTTTCCCATACGCATTTATCTTGAAGGGGTTTTAAGACTTATGAAAAATTATTATTGATATAACTATATTTTTTTATGTTTGTTAAATATCTATCTAGATTGATTTCTATTCAAAAGTGGCATAATGTTTCATGTCATTTATTACAATACTAGCAGCAAATTTTGGTGTTTTTATGTCTTTATTTTACATCTTTTTATTGTTAGAAGATGGTGGTACGCTAGGAAAAGTATGTTTGCTTAACTTCCACATTGTTTTTGATCATACAATAATATAGGTCAAACTATATATAATATTCATTTTAAGAATTATGTATATATTTGGAAATAATGTGCAATTGCTTGGATGATATATTTAAATGTATTTCATGACACTATATATTGATAATATATAATCAGTGCTAAGCATTAATGATTCAATGGTACTTGTTGATTTTAATTGCAACCAAAAATCCCCAAGGAAAAATTTCACCAAACTATAAAAATATACGTAAGTACATAAATATGTATAGTAAATATGTGCATAAATATAAATCAAATCATGTGTGAATCACTTGCTATATAGTTTGGTAATTGCAATCGCCAAATTTGCGAAATATTTTCTTGGTGTTTTTGGTTGTCATTATAAAGGACAAATACCGATAAAATGAATTGAAATTTATTTTTCAGTTGGTATTATCACTAGCATTAGTACATATAAATTTAAAAATTATTTTAAAAAGCAAACTGTTTTTTCCCCTTTTGTTTGTTTTTTCATCATTATTTAGATCCTTTATGAAATGAATAGTTACAGTTATTACATAATGTGAAGGAAACTGCATGTTATGGACATTTTAGAGTAAATAGTATTAGTAATATCATAATATGTTTGTTATATAAATTAAGTTAAATTTTAGGTCCCTATTTATTTGAAAAAGTTGTATCTGGAACAGATTTAATTTTTGATTCATGAAATAGCATGTAAAAGTTGTAAAATTAGTGTAGAAGCTCATTTATTATGAAAATTTTTAATTCCTGTCTTTAATGTGCTAGTTTCTTTATGGATATTATTGAGTTTTATTGGTTTTTCCTAATTTAAAAACAGTTTAAACTTTAAACTGTAAATAGTTATTTATGTTATTATAATGCTAATATTTTTTCATAATGAATCATATTTTTGTTAAGTTCTATTAATGCACTTAGTTTATTTATTCATTGCTTTTTTTTTGCTCTAATAAGAATAAATACATTAGAGAGTTTTCTTTTTCTTTCTTTCTTTTACTTTTTTTTTTTTTTTTTTTTTTTTTTTGCTTAGTAATTATTTTTAAGGAGGGAAACTTAATTTTTAATAAGAATGGACTTTTGTTAACTCCTTTTGTAAAATTAAAAAACAAAATTTCTTATAATAAAATAAATTTTGCTTCATTTTGGTATTTTTCTTCTCAGGAAATTTTTAAAAATTTACGGTTCTGTTGATACATATAATATGTTGAAAGCAGGAGAAAAATCTATTATGCAAAGGTAAGAATTTTTCATTGTTTATAAATTTTTAAACATTTTGAACTATAATCATTTTTGCTTAGATATTTAAATAAACCTTTACACATGCAAAAGAGTATTTTAGATAAGATAAATCCAAAATTCTGATTACACTTTTTTTTTTTTTCATTATACCATTTGTTTCAATAATCCAGTATTGCTGAAATCAAGAGCAATACCAAAAGAGACTTCTCAAAGTTATTTATAAAGTGAAAAATATGCACTAATATTGAAGGGAAAAGTATATATAAATATATATTACCAGCAATATATGAATCACCATCATTCTTAGATATTTTATGGAATTTGTTTTCTTGGAGGTTTTGGGGATAAAGTATGAAATATGAAAATTATACATTCTGTATGTGTTGTATATAAAATCTGGGTTTTCTGTAGAATGACAAATGTTATTTAGATAAAGTATGAGAAAAAAAAGTAATATTAAGGTTATCATTTAAAACTTTCTTTATTTAAAAATACAAAGGTTAGTTTGACAAAAATAATGATAGAGTGCCATTACAAAACTAAAATGTAGATATTTCTAAAAATATATGCTATCGCTCTGATGAACTGGACTCGTAAAATGAATGGCTCATAATAGCAATGATATTTGCTGTAATGCTATAAAACTGTATATAATTTTAAAGATAATTTAACCAAAGATGTAATTCATTAATTTATGCTCAGTATTTATTTTTTTTTAAGTTAGCGAAATAACCAAGAGAAAGAAGAACACCTTGCTTAAATTGATAAGACATAGTTTGTCTTTAATTTAAACATTGAAGATGGGGGGTTACACATCAAATATGATAGTATCTTGTTATTAATAGAATTTACATTGCCAGCAATGTTGCTAAACTGTAATTGATACTGAAAATTGCTGAATTATTAACTGCTGTCTAATTAGAATTCTTGTATATATCATTATTCCCAAGTTTCCTTTTTTCTTTCTGCTGCTATTCTAATAAACTAAACTAAACATATTTGCATGACAGCCCTTTGGGCCAAAACCTACAGTGCCCATATCTGCTTTCTTGACCGAGGGCCTGCATATGCCCCAGTTATGCAGTCAGCCTAGCACAGAACCCCTAATGTTTAGTTCCGAAACATGATTGGTCCTCAGTTTATCAACCCACTGAAGGGATGAAAGGCTGAGTCGACCTTGCCTGGCCAAGGATTGAACCTCGGGCTATTCAATACAAATATCTATCATAAAAATTGTTTTATTAAATTTTTGATTAAATTTCCTTTAAAATGGTACACAACTCTATGGTATATATTTATCTTAATAAAATTACTGTTATGAGCCATCAAATCTCAAAAATGTGTTTTTTCCACAAGATTTCCACAATTTTGGTAACTGCTGTATTATTTATTTTGAATTTTACTGTAAATGTTATGTAATTGTTGAAATAATAGGAGTTCTAATGAATTAATATTTCTTATGTTTTTCTTTTTCTCCCCTCCCCTCCTTTCCTCAGATAAGATTGTTCACAAGCTTATATATGTTTGTATATACTGCTGGTACCATTCAAACTAATTGTGTATACTAATAATATTAGTTTCTAAGAATTTCTAACTGATGCTGCATACTTTTTTTTGTATATAATTTAATAATTAATCATTACAAAAGGCATAATATTAAAAAAAATTTATTAAGTTTACTATTTTTATTTTGGGAAGTAAAATAAAATAGAAATATTGTTAGTTTGAGAAACATTATCTGTTGCTATTAAAATGGGAAAATTTAAATTAATTAAAATCTGCAAATTCAATTTAAAAACCACCTTTGCACACTCATATGATTATTTAATTCTGAAAAGTACTAGAAGCGATTGTGTTTGCTTCTAGAACAACTATATGTTTTTATTATTATAGTTTTGTTTCTTCTTCCATCATACTAGGGAAGATGTATCTAGTGATTTTTGTATTAGTGTGTTAGGTGCGATATTCTGATTGTTGAAAAATTAACAAAGATATTTTCTTATAATTTTCTTCTTTGTAATTTTTTTTTATTAGTGTTCTATTTTCTATTAACGTTTAATTAATAATTTCTATTAATTGTGTACTTGTCCTTGTAAATTCTGTTTTTCTGCATAGATTTGTGGAAAAATATCAAGAAATAGAAAAAAGTGGGACATTTCTGAATGAAGATGAAATTTTTAGGGCTACAGAAAGTGCTTTGGAAAATGAAGGACTGAGGTTTGTGAGAGCAGCAGCAGCAGTATGTATTATTATAAATTAGCTTTTTTAATTTATTATTTAAGATTTTCATTATTTCTATAATTTTTTTTTGAAATCATATATGTTTTAAAAATTTGTATTCATAATTAAATCCTTTATATCAAAATGTTTTTAAAAGATTTGTTCATTAATTTCTTAAACACATAAGCATTTTAAGATTAATATTTGAAACATGTCATGAAATACAATAAGGGTAAATGGGTTTTTATTGTGAATCATAAAGTTTGATTGATTTGTGCATGTCTAAATAGAAATAGTTAAAATTTATCTATTTCCTTCCTTGCCTTTTTAATGCAATGAAATATTCTATTAATGAATAATTCTATATTATCAAAAGTAATATGCAAATATGTTATGAAAAGTAATGTGTGTTGTTCAATTCAAAATAAACATAAGTAAAAGTTATTCTCTTGACATTTTTCTTTCTTTCCATATCACAATTAAAACAAATGTTTTGTATTTCTGAAACAAATGTATTTTTCTATTTATCATGTTATTATTTCTATTTGTATTTGTTGTATTAATCAAGATATCACCAATAAATAATAAAAAAATATGACCTTTTTTTATATTTGTCAACCTTTAATTTTGAATCTCATCAAATCCAAATTTATGAATTTTTAATCATATTATTTTAAAGGTTTTTACATAAAATTGTTTTTTATTGGTTTAATATTTTGCTTTAAAATGAATTTAAGAACTGGATTTAAGCCGCTATTTTTAGAGTTTTTAATCCAATGAAATGGTGTATATAAAATGAATATTTGAGAGCAAAACTTAAAACCTTTATCACCAAAAGCAGTTTTTTTTTTTTAAAAGGCATTCTACTAATTTCAGCATTTTGGTTGCTTGTTTACAGAGTGGTATTTGTCTAAATCCATGCATAACAATTTTATTACTTTTCAGTATATGGGATTGTATTATTTACTATTCTGGCATAGGGAATTTAAAACAATAATTTAGTCAATAATACAAATTCTGTTTTTGTATTAGCTGACAAACAGTGAAAAGGGAAAGATCATACTAACAGAGCTCTTCTTTCTTCAATGGATATAACTGCAAAAATCAAATTGACAAAACTGAATAAGCGTCTAATTTAATCAAATAAATTATGTATTTGTAGTTTCTGCCTTAAACTGATAATTTCCTTCCTATTAGAAGTAACAAAGTTTATAATCAAAAGTTTAGTTAACAAGCAAATAACTTGAGCTATTTTCTTAGATATTAATCAATAGTTTGATTGATCTTGGAAAGACAGACTCTTGTTTAAATTAATTATCTTCATCTTTCTTCTATTTAGTTAAATTAAATATTTGATATATAATCAACAGAAAATGAATTGTAAAAGTAAAAAATGAATTAAGTTGGCATTTGACAAAAGAAAGGAAAACTCACGAGGGACCACTTTTGATTTATTTTAATTTCCCATCCCAGCCTGATATTATAATCAGATGTAAGGAAGAAAATTTTGGAGTCAAATAAGGAAAGTAGCATTTTTATTAAGTTATTAATTCTGTCTATGCCTTAAACAGAGAAATACATTGAAATAGATTTTTTAAAAAACAAACAGATGTATCATGTTTTCTTAAAATATATATTTATTTGGTAGAATTTTTTGAATTGCAGCTTTTGCTGAAATTGGTTGGCCCCTTGCTTTCTACATGACCATGCATATTTCCGAACTGTCGCCCAACCCCCATAGTTTTGAAAGAATACTCAATAGCAAAAAAGTTTCATTATTGTCTCATTGAGCTGACTGTTTGAGTCTCCTAAATTGGCAGTTTCTGTATGGCGAACTGCTTCTTTCAGGAAATCTCAAACAAAGAAGCCTATTGAAGCGATATCTTACTGGCCAAGGATTTGAGCTCCCTACGATTGTGGATACTGTTTACTCAGGAAGACCTGAACTGTCATTGAAGAATGTATAGAGCACCCATCTTATTGCGAAAAGATTTTTTTCTCATTCGAGAGCAGACAGCAAGCAATCCTGATGATTTTTTGGAATGCTAAATAGAAATTGCTTCTCAAATGACTGTATTTTCAAAATGTATGATTATTTTAAGTGTTTGTTTGTCAAAAACGTTTTAAACTGTGATTTTTCCTGATTTGTAACAAATTCATTTTATCCGTTGCAGTTTGCTAGTGATAAGAAATAAGACAGGGTTGTAGTAATGTTTTATGATTTACATGGTCACTCTTTTTTATTTGGCAGATTAGATCAAACTAGCCCAATATATTAAGAGATTTTTAATATATTATAAAATATTAAAAAATAAAATATGCTCTCAAATTAATTCAATTACTCAAAATAAATATAAAAAAAATAAGATGGATATATATTTTGATTTCAAAATTCCATTATTTGGAAATGTATTCGAGATAAAAATTTATGAAAAAATTTAGTAGCATATATCTGATTAGTAAAAAAAAAAAAAAAAAGTTTAGCATGAGAACAAAACTTATCTGTCTTATAAATAGGATATTAACAGATTGAAAATAACAGAAATCCAACAAAATTTATTAATCAGATTAATATGTATTTCCTATAGATAGATAGAATGCTTTTATGTTATAAAATATTCCACTCTTAATTTTTTACCATTGAAATTCTATAATAACCCATATAGTAGTACAAACAAGGCTATTAAACAAAACAATAAATCTTTGTCTGACTCTAAACTTTAATAATCCCTGTTTATCTTATTATTAAAAAAATAACTTTTATTATAAATTAAAAATATCTGATATTAAGCACCTCCAGTTTTAAGCACCTCCAGAAAAGTTTATATTTTCTCTATCTTTATGCAGGCCTATCATCTAATTCTTTTCATGAATTATATTTCAAGATGTTGATGAATATAGATGATTATGAAATATTCAGTGCTTGTTTCACTTAATACTTTATGTTTAGACAAAATAGTTTTCTGTTTCTCGTGAAATGTGTAGCAAAATGTATAGAAAATCAATTTTTTTGACAAATGTGGTTTTTATTCTATTTATCTATTACTTTACTAAATTCAACAATTATGTTCTTTAGTGAAAAATCAAGGAAAAGAATGATGAAATTTAGATATTTCTTTGATGTTATACTTTTTTAGTATTATTTTATATTAATGTGAATGAAAAATTTTAAGATTTAATAAATATATTTTTAAAGAATTAAAGAGAAATATGGAATGAATAGAGGAGAGAAACTTTCACTATTAATTTGTTTATAATAAATTTTACAATATCTTTATAAGGACTATAAATTTATTGAAATTAAAAGCTTTGTTTTTGGTACGGCATACGCCATTTTATTGTTCTTCAATATTCGTTTTCTATTTTACAGACAAATCAATCAATTGAAGAAAACTCAAAAGACTGAGAATCTATTATTGAAGTAAGTTTCAAGGTAATGAATAAATTTTTATTCACATTTTCCAGATAGGAAATTTACACAATATTCTAAAAGTTCTCCTGCTGCTACTGGATCTATCCATTTCTCCCTAAAAGAAATGATAGTTAAAAGATGAATCATTAGAAGATATTTATTTTGAATTTCAGATTTTTGATATGAATGAACATGTTTGTTTTGCATATAGGAATAGTAGAATTTATTTTTAACTAACTATGTTATAGAACTTTAGTTATTTATGTTATAGAAATTTATGAACATAAAGTATTTAAAAATAATTACTTTGGCCAGACTTCTCTTTGCTCGATTGCAGGTTGTGCATTCATATTTAAACTTGATACTGCTGGTGTTGTTGATTCATTCTAGAAGTGTGGAAAAGTATTTGAGTTGCATATATTTAGTTGCATATAATCTCTTTATAAAAGAATTCAATTTTTAAATAACTTTGAAGGCTACTTATCATAATTACTTATATCCAGAAATACTATTTATGTGATAAAATGTAATAGAGGCTCCTTTTCTTTAGAGTATTCAAATAAATTTATAATTTTTTATTTATACTTGGATAAATTTGATATGTTTAAAGTTTAATTTGATATTATATTGACACATTTTTACATCTCATATTAATGCTTATATTGTATTCAGAATTTAACCTGCCAGCTCATTTGGCTAAGAGTAATATACTGCTATCAGGTTAAGAATTTTATTCTAAAATATGTAATTATTTACAAAAATTTTAATAAAATTAAGAATACAAATTGCACTTAAAATATGTAATAAAAAACTCATAATAAATTAATATTTGAATCAGTTTAGATTATCAGTTATCATATTAAAGCTTCCTACTAAATGCTTTCTCTGTTAATACTATATCTTGTGTTTGAATAATTCATTGTGTTTTTGAAAGTTATAAAAAGGAAAGAAATTTAATTTTTCTTATAAAATTAAAATATTTATCTTACCAAGAGATTACTAATTATAGTTAAATGTCGTAATGTAGTTCCCAATCCAATTAAATGGAATTGTGATTCACAATATCTAAATTGCTATGCTAAAAAGAGCATTAACACATACAAAATATTGAACCAAATTGTTACCTGTTTCTCATCTACATTTTCTGTATCATTTGATAACATATCTTCATTTGTCATTCCATCAAGATTTCTAATGTGAAAAATTATTATTATTTTACTTTTTCAACCTGCATATAAAAGCAAGTAAATTGGAAAAGATTAAATCAACTAAATGTAATTTTATATCAAATGGCAGTGGATTACCTTATACCCTTAGATTTTGACTTTAGAATAATTCTGTATAAAACAAATTAATAGTGATTCTTTGCTTTAACATGTTTGAAAAATATTACACAAAAAATTTATATCTTCATTTATATAAAGGATGATATAATTAAAAACTGTGTTAACTAAAAATAAAAGTAAAAAATTAAATTTTCTAAAAAAATTTTTGTTAAAAATTAAAAGAGGGATAGAAAAGATAAAAAAATAAAATAAGAATGAATAGTCATATTATTTAACACTGTGATATATGAAGTACTAAAGACAGTTTATAATTTTGTAGCTATGCAATATTGCCTATTAAATTTTTTAAATGACTTAATATGTTCCATTATTAGAATTTTTATTTAAATCAATTTCTCCTGAACATGGTCCATTTCACATCATTGTTTGTATACCTCCTACTGCAAAACGAACTAATGCATTTTTTTTTTTTTTTTTTTTTTGTACCGAACAAGTTTTCTGGTTATTATGCAATAAGGAACCTATTGCTGTTTAAAGATTTTATATTAACTGTTGGAAATTGTATTTGAAGATGAATAATTCATTATTCAGATTTATTCAACAATAATTAAATCCACAGTAGATTTTGTATTGAATGAAAACTAATTTTATATAAGCAATGCAAAATTTATAATTCTATGTTACCCAAGATCTAGAGTGATGTTGTGTAATCTGAGAATAATATACTTTTTCTTATTGTAAATTAAAATTGTAATAATTGTGGTAATTTTGAAAAATTGAAATGCACTTGGTTATTAGTGCTATCCATTTTCTTGAAGTTTTTAAAGGTATTTTCTGCTTTCACTTTCAAATATAAAATTCCATTGAAATGTTTTGTAAAGTTTTATATTGTCAAAAATGACCAGTGAAGATGATTCAACCATTTTTCTTCTTTTCTAAATAAATTCATTCTTAATGAGTTTTTATTCTGATTAAACAAAGAAAAACAATAATAAAAGATGCATTTTTATTATTTTATGAAGAGAAATCATTTATTTGCATTTTAAATCATTCAAATTATAAAACAAAAAGAGTTTTAAGTTTACGAAATCTTTTTCTCTAAGCAAGAACAATAAATTTTTTGAGAAAATTCACCACATATTGTTGAAGAGTTTTCAATCTTTTATCTTTTTCAATGGAGCATTAAATTTCTTTGTCAGAAAAAGATCAAAATATGATTAATTGTTCTGGTAAAGAAGCATATTCAGATTTTCTCAGCCTCATTAAAGTTATTGAACTATCATGGAATGCTTCTATCATATTTTATTATTATTATTTTTTTCTATCGTGATTGCAGAGTCTTTTTTTTTTTTTTTTTTTTTTTTTTTGGCATAAGTAAAACTAAGGCTATAACTGCCAAGTAGTCATGTTACCCACAGATGTTTTATTTTGCAACAATAGGTCTTAATCTAAAAATACGTATTTTGGAATTAATTCTTATTTTAACTATATTTTATTCATATTTGTTTTGCATTTTTTCATGAATCTGTCTATATGTTTTATTGTTTTAGCATATTACTGCCATTAAGGATCTTTTAATGTTTTTTATTAATTAGTATGAAAATAAGTAAAACTCAATATTTGTCTTTAAAAGTATAAAATTTGATTTCTTACAAATCAAAAGAAATTGTTTCTAAATCATTATTTTCTTCTGCAGGTACATCTTCTGTGATGTCTTCATCCATAATCACTGGAAAATAGACTCATTTCTTAGTGTACATAGAATTGTAAATAAAATATTACCTATCTTATTCAATATTATTGGTGGTTTTTTTTATTAATATTGTAGTAGCATGAACAACTGCCAGCATTGCAATATATTTTAACAAAAGAATTAACCGAAGGAATTAAAATACCTTTACTCTTTTCAGGAATTATGTAATAATAATCGAGAAAAGGATTGAAAATCAAATGATATGGAAACATAAGCTGAATATAATAAATGAAGTTTTTTTTTTTTTTTTTAGCATGGAATTAAACTTGAGCATTGATTAACCACAGGTGTAAAGTTTGTATAAATATTCTATTTTTAGCATTTGTGAATGAATTGAAAAGTAAATCATTCAAAAGCATCCAGATTTGAACAATTTTATCTATTACAAGCAATAAAAAATATTCTAAATTTGTGTAGAAACTGAAGTTATGTGGAATAATGATTAAAGAGGGTGTGGGGCAGAATGGAAATCATATTATAAAAAAGTGTATATATTACTTTCTTCAAGCCATTCTTCATCTAAGGAGGGGGTTAAACATTCTTCTGGGAGTTGCTTACAAAGACTATTAGAAGTTGTTTCAAGGAACTTTTCTTTTGTTTCACTTTCTAACTGCAGAAAAAATTTTATTACTTTCAGTAAGTTATTAATTTTTTTATTTATCAAATATATTAATATATCAATAGAAGTGGCATTTTTAATTTTAAAATGCCCAATTTCCATCATGTGTTTAAAAGCTATTAAATAGGGGCTAATTTTATATTATTTTTGAAATAATTCATTATTACTTTGGTTAGATATTTTTATTGTGATTTAATTACGTTTTATAAAGCAATTAACACTGCACTTTGCAAAGTTGTTAAGAAAAATCTACAGATATACTATTCGCATGTTACATTTGTTTCGCGTTACATTAAAAAATATTGAAATAATTCGCATGTTACATTTGTTTTTTAATACTACATTAAATGCTTCAAAGAAATGAAGAAAGAACATTTTTAGATGTCCTTTGCAAATTTTTGCTTTATCTTTATTATAGTATGCATGCTTTACAGAAGTTACTATCTCTTGATTCTTATATATATATCTTTTTTTTTTTTAATTATTTTATGTGTGTGGCTAATATTAAATGATTATGTGATTGTAACTATCAATTATATAAATATTATAATATTTTTAAGAAAAAAATTGTTCTATCAATAATCACTCAATGAATAAACACTAATTAGTGGTTTTTACAACATTGGGCAGTTGCAATTTGATTTCTTTGCTATACAGTTTTCAAATTGATTTTGTTCTTTTAATATATTTGTGCATTCAACTTTTCTTTGAATTATTAAACATTTCTTAAAGGGCAGAATTTTCCATGTTTATTTTCAACATATGTTTTTATTAAAAGTAATGAATTTATTTATAAATAAGTGCATTTTTTTTTCTTTTTATAGTATAAAAAAGATTTTTTAGTTGTATATACAATTACATATAGATATACACTTACAATACATGAGCATGATCATGATACGCAACAAATGGGGTAATTTTCTACCTTGACTTTTTTCGATGGAAATGCGTTCATCTTGTTGTGCAGCTGATCCATGAAGTTCTCAACTTTAGTTTTTTTAGGAACAGTGGTATGCACTTGAACTCCAGTTTTGCAACAGAAATGGCCACAAGCTATTTTATTCAGGCATTTATGATAACAAGCTCTTTGGTTCTCATTCGTGGAATTATCAACTGTTATAGAAATAAAGGACCAACAAAGAACATTTTTTTAATTAAAAATATTTTTACAAGGAATTAACTTCCAGCTGAAGAAAGCAAATGTGTATTTCAACTAAGCAAAAATAGTTTTACAACATTCAAAACAATATTTTTTTTTTGGTTATTAATTTTTTATATAATAAAAATTTTGAGAAATTTCTGAAGACAAGTTATAATACATTTTTCGTATTATAGTACTGCATACTAGTACTTATTATAGTGCTGTATTTACTTACTATAGTAATACATGGAGTACACTCTTAAAAACATTTCATAAGATTTTAATGTAAAATAAATCTTTAATTTCTAACAGACTATTTGGACACAAGGGTATTAATAAAATCATCCATGGGTAAAAGTGTCTGCATTAAATTGTGAATTATGTTAGGAAAAAGGTTCAAAATGGGATATTGTTCTTTAATTTACAAAAAAAAAAAAAAAAAAAAAAAGTTAACTATTTCATGTGTTTCCTAAATTGAATAACAAAAATATCTTTCCAACTATGTATTTAAGTGTAATGAAATTCAAAAATACTAGTCAAATTATGGTCAAGAGTTTAAGGTTTTAAGAATAAACTTCATTTGCACCTAAAAAAACATTATTTATGAGGAAGGCTAACTGATATGACCTATTATTGCCGAAGTTAAAATTTTAAAACTGCAACTTTTCCTTCTTTTTTTTTTTTAAACGTGAAAATTAAGTATATATATAGATATATATATTTAAATTACGTGAGTACTGCTCAGCAGGCAGCTTATTTAAAAGAGTGAATACAGCTTCTTTCCATATCGTTCTCGGCCTTCTTTAACTCTTAATGCTCATTTAGAATTGCATCAAACCGCATAGCATATTTAGTGTTAAGAAATGAAAATTATGGATTCAGGAAAGAAACCAAGAATGTTTTAATGTGATAGTTTAATATTTCCAGAATTGATATCTTTTTTAAGCTACAGAACTTTGAAGTATTGTATCAGGTTTAAAAGCACAATTTTAGATTTGAAAGGAGATTTGATTTCCTATATTTCAATATTTTTCATGAATTTGCACTTAGAAAGAAGATTGTGTATCCATAGCCTCTTAGAATAGAATACAAGTTTAGAAAGATTAGATACAAAGTTGTAATTATTCAAGAACTTAAGAGATTTGTAGTTGAGTTCTTTTTGAAGTGATTTTTACTATTTCAAAACGTAAATGTATCTTCAAGCACTACAAAGGTTCCAAATATATATATATACATATCTTAAACATAATGTACATCAAAATTTCATAACTCAAATTAATAATTGCAAATATTGAATCGTGTCACCTATCGAAGCTCTTATGTTTAAAAACCATAGTAATTATTTAATGCAGTAATTTTTAATATTTTTATGTATATTTCTTCTGTTTAGTTGCATATTTTCACTTGAACAAAAAATACAAAGAAAAGATATTGTATTAAAAAAATTCGAATTGAGATTTTCAAGAATTTTCTTGTTCAGATTCTTCCCGAATCTGAAATACTTATTGTTGGGAATATGTCTTCTGTCTATCTCTGTGCAAGATAATTCAAAAATATTTTGAGCTCAACGAATGAGTAGCTAGAGCTAAAAAATTTATATTTTTATCAAATTTTATGATGAAATCCATGTAGAAGTAATCTATCTGTCCGGCTGTAAACGTATAGGTGAACGCGATACCTGCAAAACATAAAGAACTTGATAGATAAAATGGGATTCACAGGTTTAGCATCTAAAATGTAGATCCTTATCAAATTTAGAACCAAATCTATCAATGGGTTGATTGTCTGTACTTTCGTTTGTATGTAACACGAAAACTCAAAAGTCCTATGACTTAGATAAATGAAATTTAGTCCACAGCTTTAGCATCTAAAATGCAGATTCTATCAAATTTTGAAGCAAATTTGATGAAATATTGACTGTCTGTCTATCTGCATTTTGGCAAGCATGTAACTATAATAACTCAAAGATGCAATAGCTAAATAAACGAAATTTGGTATGTGATCTTGCAACTGCAATTGCAGTTCTAGAATGAAATTCTAATTGCAGTTCTCGTGGAAAAAAGTGCTCAAAATATATATTCGATTTTCTGATAGCGATTAATCGTCTAAATCATCAAACATTTACACTAAATTCAGTAAAACCGCTGGATTCACACTCGTAGTTGATGTTTCGTAATTTTTGTTCTCCAATGCCATGCGATTAATGCACAAGTTGCAGCTTTATTTACTGTTCTATGAAGCGCATAATTCGCATGGGTGGGATTCTAAAAATAAACATCTGAACACTCCTGGCATTTTCGGGCTTGTCTAAGTTCCACACTTTTATGAGGGAGGGGGGAGAATTAATACCTTCAGGCGAGAAAGTTCGGAGAGACTACTCTCGCTTGTTTCATAAATAATGCCTCAGACAATTATCGTAAATCACAATTACTGTGCAATTGATATTCGCCTCTTAAAACATTATCGTTGTTAATTGTGTAGAATAATCTGTCAGTATATATATATATTTAGAAGATGCTCGATATTGAAGAAAATACACATCCAGCAAAATATTGTGATGTGAGGGTCTATCTTGATAAAATTCTGGTGAACAATGTTTCAATGACTATCACAAATGTTGTATACGAAGAAAAATGTAGCATAACTTTCCGCATAAGCTTTGGAATGAAGCTTGATGGCTTTATTTTTATTGAGATACAAAATGTCCATTGCGCATATTTATTATTTTTGTAGTTTTATCTATAATGAAAAAATAATAAAAAAGACAGACTCATTACTTGACAAGAGTTCTCACCTTGGTGAATATTTCTGAGGATTTTATTGTCGGTTTCCTAAAACAAAAATGTGTATTTATGTATTCAAACAATATTTACACCACAAATATACTTACAGAGTATTTTAAAGATTCTTAGACAAACTTTAATACTATATTAGGAATGCAGAAACAATTTATATTTTCATTAAAACACGGGTTTAAACTCAAAGAAGGACTTCGTTAGGTAGTCTTCCAATGGTTTTCCAGAGCTTCAGCACACGTTACGTTATTTCAAAACATTATTTATTAGCATATTTAATAATATTTATGGTCATTTACTTCTTAATAATTCATGATATTACCGATTGCATATTAAATAGGTGTTATCTTGATATTGCTAGTGGCATTTTGTTATCGAAGTTAAGACGGGAAACTCTATCCTTTTCCGAAACATCTCAAAATTAAAACGTTGAGCTATCAGTGTCCCAGCACTGAATAACCAAAAATGTGCCCATCGTCTCTGTGCATCGTGAATCGTCTCCGCACAAAGAAAAACGTGGGGAGTGCTGCAACGGAACAAAACTAATCCTAACCAAAGGCAGAAGAAAACTCTTAGTTTTTTCCCTCCTTAACTATCTAGTTTCTATATGGGTTTTAATATTCCGGCGAAGGAAATGTTATCAGCTTAACATGTACAGTAGTTCATACTGAGGTCTTTTTCTTTTTATTCCTCTTTAATCAATCCTTCAGATAACATATTAGGAGAAAATAAACATATTTTGGAGGGTTGTTTTGTTAATAGAGAAGATGAACAGCGTTTTTGTTGCGAAATTCTTTTGTCGGTACTTATACACATATATATTTTTTTAATTTAAGGATTTAGAAAAAAAAATTAAATGTTGCTAGCTTAACTAAGCTAAAATGCATAAGAATCACTGTTTCACAACGAATTTAAAAATTTTTATTTTATATAAATTAACAACAGTTATTACTTTCTCGTTGCAAAGAGGGATTTGCAGCTGTCAAAAAAATTCGACTTCCAAGATTTTTATAAATCTGTTCATTTTATTGAGTTTCTTAAATAAAATAAATTTTTTAGCAAAATCTGTCTGCAAATATAATAGTTTATAAATGCTACAACATAGAAGAATAAAATTTAATATATGTCTTTAAGCCGAAATGATACTTTTCTAGAAAATATTGACCGAAAGTTTAAAAAAAATATTTTTTTAAGTCATTCTATATATCCTTGAGTGTGTATATGGGTATACAATAACTGAAAAAAGGCTTGGACTAAACAGATGAAATTCGCCTCAGGGTGTTTACTATTTGAATTCTAAATCTGTATCAATTTTTAAATAAGTCTATCGAAGGATTGACTGTCTACCTTTTAAATGTTTGTTTCTATGTCAATACGAGGACTCATGAATGTATCAATGTATGGATGAATATTATTTTTCATTATCTGCACTTTAGAAATTATAGATAAATTTTTTATGTCTAACCATTATCCTTTAGTTGGGGAGAGTGGCCGTGTGTATATAAATACGGCAACTCAAAAATACAGTAAGCATGATGAATTAATTTCGATTTATCATGATATCCAAACTATAAATGTCGTGCCAATAGGACAATGATAAGAGATTCAAATGCAAATATGATTCCCTTTACAATATAAAATTAAATCTAAAACGCGTCTGATTATGTGAGTATTCGAAAGAGTCGAAGGAAGAACATTGCCATTAATTTGGATAAATAATATATTTCAACCTTGATGAGCCACCACTGGATTTATTATTTCTTAAGCAGTCTTTAAAAATATTACTTTATTTGGGGCGAGGGTTTTTTTTTTTTTTTTTGTGTGTGTGTGTGTGTGTGTGTGTGTGTGTGTTTGTGTGTGTGTGTGTGTGTGTGTGAAAGTAAAAGGTGCTTATAAGAGATAATTTTAATTAATAAAGACGTTCTACAGGTTTTGTTTGAAATGTTGAATGAAAAGAAAGTGGAACGTATTAACAGAAAAATTGAAATTCTTTCTTTTGTAATAAATATCAGTGTATAGACTATTTGATGTTTTAATTTCAGAACATCCGGATAAATATTTTTCAAAGTATTTTTGAAAAAATATTTTTAGATTTCCTTTTGACAGTAATAAAATAATATCGATTTTTATTTAGAATAAGTTTTCAAGAAAATTTATTCTAAAGGCAATCTTATGTAGATGGATTCTGATGTCACAATAAATGACCGAATTTACAATATAAAGTGGCTGCACGAACTCCCTTTCTTTAAAACAATTTGATTAACTGAAAACTTATATAAAAGGTAGTTAATGTTTAAAGTGATGGCATTGGCTAGAACAAATTAGTTCCAGTTTGTAGTATCTAAATTTGAATATAAAATATTAGAAATTATTTTGCATTCAAAATAAAACCATATAATATACAGTACACTCCCGAGTATCCGGTTCGCGATTTTTCGGCTTCTATACAATCCGGCCTAGTTTTCTTTTATCATAAATAAATGAGGAAAACAAGGCGTTGCATTAACAACATTTTCAAGGCATTGGAAGCGACCGTCTGCTGCTATTTTCCTACGTGTCATGTGTAAAATACAAGTTGTGACAGGAAAAGAGCAGCGTTCTGCTCGTTGTTCATTGTTTCATCAGTGGGTAGCTGACCTCAATTGTTATTTAACATTTTTTAAAGTATACAACAGTGAAGTTTACAAAGTTAATGTTAAAATGGGAACAGTTTATATCCTTTAACTTACTTTTTCTCTAATTAACTTTTGAAACATGCGGTGCAGTATATAAACATATATAAACTACCAATACAGAGCTTTCTATTTTAACTCGGTACGTTAACAACAACTGCTTCTATGATTCACCACGGCCGCATTCACTATCTATGTGGCTTAAGATAAATGGAGGGTTTAGTACTCAGTAAGATGTAAGAAAATACGTTTTATAACAGTGAGTTTTGGTATAAAAACTTTGTCTTCTTGGTATTGGTGGGCAAAAAGATGAGTTCATCGGCATATCTGGCCTTTTTATTATTCAGCCTGCCCTTCCGCCACATTAGGCCGAATGCTCGAGAGTGTACTATACCATAAAACATACAAATTCACAATAACTTGTACAAAAGTAATTTTTCTTAATCGTTACTCTTGCCTTTTGATTTAGTACAAAAATCTATTGAATTCTTATAATGTGACTTTAAATTAAATGAAAAAAAAAAATATATTACTTTAGTTATGACGTGCAAGTTCTTAGCATCATACTGAATCACGAAGGATTTGTGAACATCCAAGCCCACTAGAAAAGAACTTTGTATTAATTTCAATATTGAGTATGCCTTCTACTTATGAAAAACTAAACGCTACATTGAAAGTTGAAGGATCTGTATTATAGATTTTCCACATATTAATGCAAATGGCCTCTAGAGAGAAGAATTAAGAATTTTCTTAAATAATGCAGTATACGAAGCCCATTATTTTGTTCAAACTCCGATGGACAATAAAAAAGACCTATGGAGAACAAAATGATTTTATTACCATAATTTATGTACATTTATGGTTATTCTTCGAGACAGTCGCTGTAAAGATTCGCCTATTTGTCATATTGATAGATCAGGTTCAGGCCAATGTTTTTCAAAAAGTATCCTGTCCTCGAAAAACATTGGCGCGGCATATATAAAATAAGTCTTGCAGTTCTTTTGAAGCTCGTCATTAACATGGAGCTATTGTTTTGGCATCCTAATCAGTTTTTTTCAAATCCAGGAAGAGATGAAAGTCACTCAGCTCTAAAGCACTTTTTCCATGAAGGGTGACTGTCACTACAGAAGATTTTGTTCAATGTGTTGATCATGATCAATCGACTATTCATGCAAATAAATAACGAATTGGTCGACCAGCATGTCAAAATTGTGACTTTGTAAGGTGAATATTTAGATATTCCTGTTTCATGTTTTTTTTTTTTTTCTTAAATTTTTTTTCAAGAACCAAGCTAATAGCTTCAAAGGCCCGTTTCACATACGTTAACACTCTTTGAAGGGTGGGTGGGGGTGGGGGTAGGAAACCTGGTCCATTGGTATGACAAAGACCAAATTTTCATTGCCATTATGACGAAAAGTAACCATAAATCGTACATAAATTTTGGTAATGAATTCATGATCCATCGGTTCATGGGGAGAAAACAAAGACATCGTACTTTGTAAAATATTGGATGTATTAACTTTATGTAAAGATTTAAATTATGATTTAAGTTGTCAGTTTTCGAGTAATCTATGCGTCTTCTAAGTCGCGTAAGAAATTCAAGTCGGTAAATTAGTTTATTTTTAGAATAGAGTTTTGTTTTGAGACTACATGAAGGCTATTACAAAAGAGGCCCCATAATTTTGTGCTATGGTTAGATAACAAGACGACATTTAGTCTAACCCTTTATCTGAATTTCCACACCTTATTAACGTGAGGAGGATGTTTCATTGTGATAATTAGATTTATTTTCAAGTTCACATGCGTAGCAAATCATTGATGATGTCACCAATAATGCTGCAACAGAAACAATTTATTAAATTGATCTTGAACTATATCTGGCGTATTTATTTTTAATAAAAAAAAATTCTCTTTCAGTTTTACTTTATAAGATTTAGTGTAGCTAAATTATAAAATATTTAAAACTTTAAGAAGCATTAGTTATTTTTTAAACGGTTGGAAAAGAAAAAAGAGGGGGGAGGTAGTATTTTTTTCTTATACATCAATTATATGATGAATTAAAATAGTATGATGCCATGAATTTGATCAAGAAAAATATAAAGTTAAAAAAGTTAATAGGTAAGCTTGTATGGACATAAAATTAGTTTGCTAACATTTTATCACCTATTAGATTGTATGAAATATCCAAGCTTCTTGTGCCTATTAAAATATAGTACCAAACAATACCTTTAGATAAGAATAAAATGCCATTCATGAACTCTTAATCGGACGAAGTGAATCATCTTCTTTCTGAAGTATATAAAATTAGAAATAATAAAGGGTTTTATGAAAGCACTCCATCAGAATACTCTTACTTTACAAATATGGGACAAAATAAATGAATAAAAATGACTATCAAATAAATAAATAAATAAAAATGTTGTTAAATGTTAGATTTACGAAACGATCCTTATTTCGTGAATACCATGAATAAGACACAACAAAATGCACAGATCTCATTTTTCTTTTCTGCCAAAAATATTCTAGGCAACCCCAAGGCTAATAATTATTTTGATAGAGTTAACAGCTTCAAGAACCTTTGTTTGCAATATGAGCATCCCATTATTTTCACAACTATTTAGATAATTTCCCAGAAGATTTTGACTGTACTAGTGAACGATCGTGAAGGAAGGAAGGTAGCGATCTCATCAGGTCTATTAAGTCCATTGAGGATCAATAGCAGGGCAGAGGAAATACACATATGATGGCAAATTACAATTGAAATATGCAAAAAGCTTGTGTAAATAGATTTCACTCAAGAATGTCAAACAAAAGAAAGATTGGGAGTGGAAGAAAATGAATTTTCTTTTTCTTTTTATTTCCTTTTTTTAATTTTTAATTTATTGTGCATTTACAGAATTGTGTTTTTTCTGTAATAAATAAGTAATTCTACGTAGTTATTATGGAAAATTTTTTAATTTTTGGCATATTTCTTCCCTATTAGCACAAAATACCTATAATAATTTTACGATTGCTACACGATATTGCATTCAGAATAATGGGGGACATCGTAAAGATATCTTACAATATCTTATGCTCAGGACCGTCCATATGGGGGGGGGGGGTATGCGGTGGATGCTATGCATTGTGGCCCCGTGATTGAGGGGCCCAAACAAGATCAAGAATTAAAATAACCTTCTGAACAATGGAATGTTCGTCTGAAAAATTCGAAAAATATAATTGTGCATCATTTGGTGCATAGATCACAAGAACAAATTATTCCTGCTTTAGGAAGTGACGTCCTTAACAAGATTAAAGACGATGTATAAGCCACTACGTACTACAGTATCCAAATGGATTCTACTTTTGATATTTCCCATAAGTAACAAACTTCAGTTCCTATAAATTTTGAAGAGAAAAAATTAACTATAAATAAGTCCTTTATAGGGTCTATTGAAGAAACTAAACAGGACTCAGAAGGCAAAAACTATTGAAAAGATTAAGTGAGCTAGATTTAAATATTATGAACTGTAGAAGCCAGGCATACAACAAGGTAGCAACATGAGAGGGAAATAAAAAAGTGTATAATTTAGAATAATTACTCTAAACCCTCATGCAATTTATGTGCCTTGCCCATCGTACTCTTTTAATTTATTAATTTGCGATGCCGCTTCCAGTATAGTAAAATAAACAAATGGTAAGCAAAAGTTTTTGGATTTTGCAACTTTCTTATTGCTTACTTTCTGTATTAAAAGATGGCAAATTCTACAAAAGCATTTAAATGTTAGTCTTGAACCATTATGCAATCTCTTTGGGAAGCCAAAATTGATTCAATTAAAGCAGTGTATATACAATGTGAACAAATTTGTAATGCCCCCTAGAAGAATTTATTGACGCGAATAACGATAATATAGCAGTATCCGAAATTAAAAGTCAATTGGATTCAATATAAGAAAGGCCATTTATTTTATGTTTAATAGTATGGTTTGGAATGTTATCCAAAATTAACACTACCAATAAACTATTTTAAGACAAAATAATTATTCTTGGATGATTTAATTAATTTAGTTAACAAAATTATAACTCAAATCCAAAATTTAAAATCAAAATTCAACACATTTTTAGATGAAGCAAAATGGATACCACGTAAATGGAATATTTCGGAACATTTTCCTTAAAAACGAATTCGGAAAAGAAAAAGATTATATTCCGAAATAGCAGAGTTGGAAATTATAGAAAACCCGATCAAGGAATTTCGATGCCATTTTTAATCTGTAATTCATATTGCTATTGTACAGATAGAAGATAGATTTAAAAATATTTTAAATTAATCATTGATATAAAAACTTAAAAAATATAAATCAGAAAAATGTTCCAAATTTTTTTTTAATTTTTATAACAAAGAATGTAGATAAAAACCTAATTGAGAAAATTGGTTTACTGCGGGATTTGATTTTGATTGAAGGGCATGTAAATAACTCACAAGATATGTTGCAATGCTTACTAAATAATAATTATAATGAGTTATTTCTAAATGCCTTAACAATGTTAAATTTTTCTTTACGTTGGCAGTTACCATAACTAATGCTAAGAATTCTTTCAGCTAATTAAAATTAATAAAGAATTTTCTTTGATCAGTCAAATGTGCAGAATGTTTTAATGTACTTGCTATCCTAAGTATCGAAATAAAAAATCCTGCAAAAAGTTGTAATTTTTCTGATGTAATGAATAGCAAAACAAAATCACGCATTAAATAAAAATGCAATAGTTTTATATATTCATGTTTGTAATTTTTTTTATAATACAAAAAAAAATGCGAGGCGCCCCAAATGGTTTCTTGCACCCAGGCTCCTTTTTGGAGAAGGCCGGCTCTGCTTATGGTAATAGGATAAGCTAAATTTAATGTGTTAACTTAAATGACACTAATATCATATGATACAAAAAAGAATTTTTTAGAAAAATCTAAAATTATATTTGCGTTTGGAGTTTGAAATGAACATAAAATAAGTTTTAAACAATCCACTTCATCAAAATATGTGTTGATTTGTGTTATTTGCTTCATACAATCCGATCTTCATGTAATGTCTGTCTACCTTGTTCAACATATATTCGAGGAATGAGTAATTTTTGCCATATATTTAATTTTGTTTTATTACCTAAGAGCCATATTACCAAATGCGAGGCAAAAATCCTTGAGAAATAAAAACATTCAGCTGCTTTTCAGTAACATTCAAACTTTTTAAACAGATTTAAAAGATAACTTATACAGGATTTTCAGGTCATCTAAAGTTTTATTAAATATAATATTAATATATGCTAGTCTTCTTGTTAAAAAGGATGGCCTACAATACCATAAGAATCACTAATCCAATGAATATGCAGATTGTCGCCTTTTTGGGCTCTGGGGACTTCCAGCCTCTTGGACCACAGACCCATCTCGAGCAGCTGGAAATCTCTGAGAAAAGAAAGGTGAAACAAAAAGTCATTATAGAAGGATAAAAATATAAACATAGGAATAATCAATCATTATTAAAATGAATAATTTCTTCGAAAGTTTTTAATTCTTCAATGTTGAAATATCGATTAGTGATGTCAAAAAAAATATCATGAAATGATATAGCATGATACTAATAATTTGCTCATAAAATATTCAAGTATAAATAATGCTCTAATTTTTTCTATTATTTAATTATTATTTAAATTGAAATATAATAATTTCAAAAATAATTCTTCAAGTAGAACAAAATATACAGCTAAGAAACAATGAATAAATATAGTTTTCAGTTTAAAATGTATTAGATAGAAATATTGATAGGTCAAATAGTAACAAGTCTTTCGAAAATTAATTCTGATCAAATGATGAGTCCCATATGCCGCAAAAAGATACTGCCTGTCTGGTTCATATATTTTACCAAATTGACTATTATGTAACAATATAGAATTGATATATACCTAATCTTTTAAATATGAATATGGAATGAAAAGTCAATCAAAATATGTTATAAATGTTATAAAAGGATAATTGTAGAAAAAACGATGTCCACAAAAGTTGGTATTTTCAAGGGGACGGGGAACTCTATTAGGCATTTTTGCGAATTTTTCACTTAAAGTTCTGAAATGTTTAGGCATATGTATTAAAATACAAATACATCAAAATTCTTTAAAAATTTTTTGAAACGAAATATTATTATTAAGAAATTAAAAAAAAAAGCATAATTTTTTTTAATTTCAAAATATTCTAAGCGACTCGATTTTTAATTTTTTTAAAAATTATTTTTCCTTATTACTCAAATTTATTTGGAAGGAAACTGTGTATGATTTTGTTATTCCAATTAAATGCCAACTTTTAGAAATATATTTATCTACACTTTACTGAATTTTCATAAGAAGTTTAGGCTTTTCGGAACTAAAATTGACCATTAACTATCTAAAACAACTCAAAAAATAAAATGCCTTCCTTATTTGCTTTTAATGTTTAACAGGAATCTTTATTATCAATTCCCTTTAATTTCTTCAAAAATGAAGACACTTGGAATGTTTCAAATATATTTAAATCTCATTACAATAGCATTTTAAGGATAGTAATTAAAATGTGATTTTTCAATCTTGGCTTTTGAGATATTCATTTTATTGAACAATATATTTTATAACACTATTTCAGTTGAACAGAAACATATATTTTTTGGAGGAAGCGATATAAATAATATTTCATGTGTCTGCCCATTTTTGCTTATTTTAAAGTCCCCTGTCCCCTTAAAATTATGAGTCAATAATATCTGTCAGATTGAAGTTTCTTTTTTGAAACTACTCTTGATCTATTAAGAACAGATGTTGTCATTTTGAAATTAGTTCGAAAACGAGGAAAACAAATGAATTATTTCCACTTCTTAAAATATCTACATATTTCTTCTTTCATCGCTTCCAACAGCACATTCAATATGCGACAAGTCCACTTCGTATAATTGAATCCACCGATTACATAACAAATGGCACTTCGAGCTCGTTGATAACGATATTTAATAATTGGAGTAAAAATTAAATTTAATAAATTCTGTGCAATGAAATATTTTCCTGAAAATATTCACTTGAAGAGGATCGCTGTCCTTAATTTTCAAATCAATAAAATAAAATTTTCGCTTTGATTAAGGCAAAATATTGCAAATATTTAATGAAATCTCTCTTAATAGTGAATTGATTTTTTTATACAGAATGAAAAAAAAAAAAAAAAAAAAAACAATAATAGCTTCTTTGAAAGTTATTATTGTTTGAAATTATGTTAGAGTACGATATGTATCATTACTAGAAAGCATTATAAGTTGATAATAATCTTCGCATCTTTGTTCTGAAAGCAACTCACTTGATTTTCTTAATCAGTATGATATTGTTGTCCTCGTTGCCTACCAACAAAGTGCATCCATGGTGGTCGTAAGTGGTTCTTCTTTCCAGCAAGTCATCTCTGTTACGGATGAATACGTTGATGCAAATGGAAGCACAAGCACTTTTGTTACTGAAACTCTGAGGAAATAAGATTTCCCGATTATGAATTGTTTCAGGGCACAATAATTCAACAAAATATTTTCTACATTGGTCATATTTATTCGAAGAATTTGACTCAAGATCTTACATATTTTTAATAAAAAATCGTATGTAAATTTGTATTTTAAAGAAAAAGCCCTGAAACTCTATCAATTCATTATATAAATCCTGATAAAAAAACTCATATAGTTGTGAATGAAGGCTTCTTTTTCTTTTTATATTTCAAGCATCGGCTGTAATTCTTAATTGTTCTTAATACGTGGGTAGGATGAAAAGCCTGTCCTAGAGGTGACACTTCTAGAGTTACTTAGACTAAGGCACTACAGTGCCATCTTTGTTTAATACTTCTTGCGTATTTCCAAAATATTTGTGTTTGGATGTTTTTATACTGTGCTTTTTTAAAATGCTCTTCTTTTGTTTTTAGCCCAGTATGAAGAAAAATGAAGTGCGAGCTGTGATAAAATATTTTTTGATAAAAGGCTTATTTCAAGATATTATCAGATATTACAGCTGAGTTAGATACTAGACAGGGGGAATCTGCTCCTTCATTCACAACTGTTAAGACATGGGTTGCAGATTTTAAACGTAGTCATACAAGCACTCCGAAAGCGGGGTGTTCTGGAAGACCAAAAGCAGTCTCTACACATGAAATCGTTAAAAAAGTTCACAAAAATATTATGAATGATCGCCGATTCAGAGGTTGCTGGGTCTCTTGGTGTACTCAAAGAGCGATCACATCATATTTTAACCAATATTTGAGTATGAGAAAGTTGTCAGCAAATTGGGTGCCGCGTTTGCTGACTTTGGATCAAAAATTGCTGTAAATGACGATATCGGAACAATGTTTAAAATTCAAACCCATCTTTTTTTTTTTTTTTTTTTGCGGCGTTTTGTTATTGTAGATGAGACATGGATTCATCACTATACTCCAGAGACCCAGTAACAATCAAAACAGTGGGAGCGAAGGACGAATCAGCACTAATAAAGCAAAAAGTATGCCATTAGCTGGAAAGATTATGGCAACAGTTTTTGGAGGCGCTAAGGAAACTTTATAGTTGGATTATCTAGAAAAAGGTAGGACTATCTGTGCTGAATATTATGATAATCTTTTAGATAAAATACATTCTTATTTAAGAAGGCCAAGAAGAACATTCTGTTTAACAAGTGTAGTGCTCCCGCCCACAAGGCTGTCATTGTGATGGTAAAACTTCATGAACTGAAATTTGGAATTCTTCTTCATGCTCCCTATTCTCCACGTATGTAGGTACCCTTGGAGTACAGCCTCTTCCCCAACATGAAAAAATTCTGACTAGAAGGAAATTCTGTTTGATACCAAAGTCATTTCAGCGCCATATACCTACTTTGAAATCTTTGAGACGAAAGCTCTTAAAGAGAAAGGGTCCAAGCATTGCCGTACCATTAGAGAAACTGTATATCTTTCGAAGGGAACTACGCTCAAAAATCATCAAACATAATTTTTTTTTCTTTTTAGGTCGGAAACTTTTCTACCTATCCTTGTAAAAGTTTTGAAACTCTGTTATACTTAAAAATAAGGTTTAATTTTGAAAGCAAGCAGGGTCAAGAATTTTTAAAGTATGCACATTTTCAAATACTGCTGCTCTTTCTAGAGATATATTTAGTTATGTAAAGATATAGAGAGAAGATTAGGGAAGTGCATGACGAAATAAAATTGAGACGTATGGCTTCTAAAATAATATTAAATATATGTCTATCAAAATTGAAATTTAAAAATATTTTTTTCAGGAAGTCATTATAACCAAGTTACACAAATTATTGAATTGAATTTTTTAGTAGCCATCAAATCCGATGAACAAAGTCAGTCATGAAAATATGTTTAGAATCTATATTATAAATTCAATGCCTTTATTTTAATTATTTCAATTTAATGAGATAATCTTGTCTATTTTTATAAATATTTCTTTTTGTTTTTACAATTCACGAGCTTCAAATTCGTAATTTTTGAATTGCTACTTTTTGCGTGAAGTCATCTTATCTAGTTATAGAAAGACAAGGGGTTTCCTCAAGAATGACTAGCTATGATTCTGTTGTATTGATAAACAAAATTTCTGCAGGAACTTAATTCTATTCTAAATAATAAAAACACAATTTAATTTTTTTAATAAAGGGGTTGGATGAAAATTGAAAAAATTTCCTCAAGGAAGTAATCCTCAAATTTCTAATTTAATTATTAAGAAATGAAAGTTAGTTGAAAGACAATCATACCAGCCTTATAATTTACGTTCAATTATTGTTGATTCCTAAAGAAAATATCACGCAAATTAAATTGGAAAAATAAGAAAAAAATTAAATAGTTGGCAATTATATACAAACAGATATTTGTGAAATCTGCAAGTGAAAAGATTTAAATTAGTAAGATTAAAGTTCAATTTCTAGTTTAGTTTACTTTGCGAGAATAATGCAAATAACGAATTGGCTAAGAATATTTGCGCTGCTTCAGTAGTGTTTCAATTATTTGCATGAACATAATTGGATAAGTGGGTATGCTGGATAATAAAAAAAGAAAAAGAATATATTGTGGTATAAAATAATGTCCTTCATGATATCTTCCATTTCAAGATAAAAAGAGGTGTTTTAAAGCATTTTTCAATGCTTATGAATCATTTCAAGATTGCTAATCTAATTTAACTGTTCTTCAGTTTTGTTTAAGTTATTAATAAGCTGAACTGTTTTATTGTCCACCATTTCACATTGTTCGTTATCACTTTCTCATTCATTGTACAAAAGTTAATGAAGGATCAGTAAGGATCCCAAAAACCATAGAATTTGTGTTGCCAGTTTTACTTGTTTGCTACAAATGATGAACAAAATAAGAAAGTGAAACTATTGACAGCAGTTTTAAATTTTTAATTAGTTCAGAATCGTTCTCGATTGGATGAGATTCCATTGTATTTTTTGAGTTTCTTATTATTCAGCTGTTTTCACTTATTTTAGATTTCTGAACACCTTGATGAAAAAACAAGATTACCAATTCTAGTAAAATAAATAGTGTCCTTGAGTTTTTAAAGGTGCAAAATAATAATTAAAATATCGCCCACAAATGAGAAAAAAAAAATCAAAGATAAGAGTAAAAAACAGCATGTCTTACCTGTTCAGCTTCGATTCCATAATTAGGTAAATGTTTAACGTTATCAATCAAAATGGAACCAAAAGGAGGATTCCGGTTCAGGATCTAGAATAAGATAATATCTCTTACTCAAATAAGCTTATCTTTAATTCTGATTTTTTTTTAGACTTTAGCCATAAAAAGAATTATTATTTATGGTGACAATTTTCGTTTGAAAAAAAAATATTTTCAGTACAGCCGACCCCCTTTCATTCACTGTGCGGGTAACCATTTCTCCAGACTTAAAGTCTTTTTGAAGAGGTCTGATCTCTTCCATGTACATATTTGCTGCTTTCCAGTTTGAAAAACATTATAATTTATGCTGGTAACGGTATTTAATCGTATTAATGGGTTAAACAATCCTTTGACGTTGAAATCAGAAATTTTTGTTTATTCTTTTTATATTGTTTTAGGAGAATAATTTTAATACCGTTATAAAAACGTATATATTCTTTCAAGAGAAAACTAATGAAATAATTTTCAAATATTTGTAGAAAAGAGATATGGAAGCGAATCTTGTTTTATAAAAGATAAATGCAAAAAATTCTTTCTTTTTTTATTTGGACTGGTTTATCTAAGTTATTATATGAAAACTAAAACTAAAATAATAATAATAATAATAATAAATAAATAAAATAAAAAATTACTTAACTTGTATTCATTGATAGAAAGTAAGTCAATGCAAGTCCTGAAATTAATGTAACATTTATTTGTATGCAAAAAGTGAGATTTATTCTAAACCAGTTATCTCACCAGCTCGAGTTCCCTGGGATTTGTGTTCGCCAAACTTTCAAAAGAACTAATACCTGCGTTGACTAGTACAGTGGACAATGTAACACCTATTAAAATATAAAAATATACGTATATTTTAAAATGCAATAAAATAAAATCAATTTCAAAATCTTATAACCTTAAATGAATAGTTCTTGTATATATATGCAAATTTATTTCGTGTATTTGGGAAACGGCTCTAACGATTTGGATCAAATTTGATATTTAAATAAAGTTTTGCTTTTAAAATTTATCTATATAGATATCTTCCCAGAAGAAACGCGATTTTACACACACACACATATTTTTTTATAACTAACTATTAGAGCCTTTTTCTATCTGCTCTCACCCTGACACTGTCATACAGCGCCATCTCATACATTTTTGTGGCACTTGCGGTGTTGCCATCTGATGATAACCTGCAGATACCTAAAAATGTTGTGAGATGGGGCTATAAGACATTATCCGAATACGAATAAGTTCGGCTCACATCTAATAGCAACAATGCAATTATTGTGTCAACCAATTCGAATGACATGTTAAACTAAGTGTATTCATGTTTTTTATGTATTTAAATGACCAGTCCATATGTAGGTAAGATTGAAAAATATTCAAATGAGATTCGAATCTAAATATTTGCACTGAAAAAACACGTTCTATAAGGGAAAAAAAATGACGAGCAAAATTTGGTCTCTCAGGTTTTTTATACTTAATAAGACCAGAACACTGCATAATAATTAATAGTCAAAATTAATCTATTCATTAAATCCTAAAAAAGGAAAGGATGTTAATGTTACAAAATTGGCAGTGTTTAAATGAAGGGTCATATATCAGCCAAGGTCATATATATTTAGGAAACTTGACAGTAAAAGCTTTAAAATCTTTCAAATCTAACGTTTACAGTAGTGCTTTCCACTGTTTTGACCTTTATCAATATGCCTGAGTATTAATCTTGTGACAAAGGCGAATAAATAAAATTTAAATGAAAAGTAACCAGGGGACTACTTATCACAAGTGGTGATAAAAAATGGAAATAACTTCATTCTTTTAACAAAAAAAAAACAAAAAAAAGGTTAAAATTGGAAATAAAATAGAGTCAGAAAATGATACATTAAATTGGAACTTTTAAATCAACAATAATTTACCTCTTACATTGATAAATTCTTAAAGAAAAACGAAAACTGACACCTTATTTCTTTAATTGAATCGACATATTTAAAATTTAGACTGCAAAATGATAACTGTCTCATAAGCTCCGAGATACAGCAATATAAAGAAGTATACTAAAAGTGAATAAAAATTGAGTATAAGATTTAATTAATAATTAAACAAATGAATACCAGGAAACTTTCAATTCTATTTTTATATATTTATATGCTCTGTTTTGTAACGATTATATTTGTCATTTTACATGCACATATACATGCATCGAATAGAAAAATGGATACAAAAAGGTATACAAGAGGACATGGATGCAAAATGTATCATTCCATGGATACAAAAAGGTACCTATTTTGTCGAGTTGTCTGGCCACGTGCTTGGAGTTTTCCCACAATCGAGCCTTGAAACACTTAGCTAGCAGAACGGCATTGTATAGAATCGAAAAACCTTTGGTATCAAATGTCAGATATTCTGCCAAACCTGAACATAAAAATAAACCATTGTATTTGAGGTAGCTTCGGTAGCGTTGACAGTGTTAATAAATTAATCGGTGAGAAGAACCAGAAACAAAAGACAATTTTTTTAATGAATTGGTTTGATAAATGTAGATCTAAATATTTAGTATTATACCAACTTCCCTTCAGTGCTTCCAGATATGTTTTAAATTTGAATGTACGTATAAAAGAACAGCTGCTGTTGAAACTTAATTATTATCTGGAATTCATAATTTCGAACTATTACTGCTCATCTCACTGATTATGAGACAAATATCTTTTATCATCACGAGAGAAAATTCCAAAATTATGTCTATATCAATATTTTAAAAATTAAGGTAACGAATTTGGTTTCTATGGAAGCAAAATTATTATATCTATAATAATTAGTAAAAAGAAGTGTTTAAGAACCATTTGAAATATCAAAAAATTCTGTTAACCAAATTCTGAATTTATTTATTATTTTTTATTTTATCATTGTTATTGTTTATTTATTCATTATTTTATTATTGTTTTTTTTTATTTTGATGACATTAAGGTAACACGGTACCTCAAAAATTTTTCTTTTAAATTTTAAGGCTCAAAATTATATTTTACTTTTATTTTATGTAAAATAGCACTCTATAACTCTCCCCTAAAATTTGTTTTGAAATAATTTGACATTTTTTTTTAAATTTAAGTTTTTTAAAAAATATTTTGTCTTTTTTTTAAAACACTTTTTTAAACACTAAACACTTTTAAATATGAAGATTTTTCTCCAATTTTTTCCCAGGTAGCTATTAATGCACAGGATGATCAAAAAATAACAGGAGGTGTTTGGAGCCCTGTAGAGTGTTATGTACTGGACAAAATGCAACAAAATTTGGCCACCATACACATAAAAAAATGCAATTTCAATTTATATATATATAAAAAAATAGTACCAAAAAACGCCGATAGGGGGAATTCTGGCGCTGTGATCGAAATCTTTATTATGTATTTTGCATATACGGGTACTTTGTGACTCGATATCGAGGGTAAAAGGAAGGGTTACGGGAACTGAAACCATTCTGCAAGAATTCGCCTATCGATGGCTTTGTCACTATGTGAACGTGCCTTATTAGTCAAGCTGTTTTATCAGTAGGATGAAAATGCCAGTGCTGCTCTAAGTGAATACGGTGGTTAAAACAGTTACTTAGAGGACCGATGGCCATCACTAACTTACGAAGAATGGTTGAAAGATTTCAAACAGAAATTCTTGGTGTTCAACCAGACCGAAAAAAATATCAAAACATAAAAATATAAAGAAGAAAAAAGTTGCAACTGCCTTATGGATCAGGCGATAGTTAATAAGCAGGGTACCAGGAGTGCATTTTCAATATCACGACAAACAGATATCCCGTTTTCGACGGTGAAGAAGTTATTGCGTAAGATGCTGAAATTGCATCCGTATAGGATAACACGCATTCAAGAATTGCTCTCAGGGGACAGAAATACCCGATTTGAGTTTGCTTTGAGATTTTTGGCTCGATTAGAAATGGATGACGAATAGCCGTGGCAGATATTATGGAGCGATGAAGTTCACTTTCACGTGCACGGTGATATCAAGATACACAACTGCCGTATTTGGGCTGACACAAATCCACACGTTGGTCAACAGATCCCCTTACATTCGCCGAAAGTCACAGTTTGGTATGGATTCACTGCTTCTTTTATCATCGTCCCGCATTTTTATGAAGAAGTTGGTAGAAATGGACTAGTAACTTGTTCTGTCAATTCCGACAGGTATGCCAATACGCTCGAGAACATTGTGATACCTCAACTGCAGCAAAGAAATTGTATCGAGTCTACAAATTTCATGCAAGATGGTCCGCCACAACACATCGGACGTCGGGTGAATGATGTTCTGCGTCAACATTTCACAGACGCTAGAATAATTAGTCGAGCATTTCCCATGAATTGGCTTGCGAGGTCCCCTGATTTGAATCCTTGCGATTTCTGGTTGTGGGGCTACTTGAAACGCGTTGTGTTGTGTTCCTGACATTCCAACTTTAATCAAATAACGTTACATATCAGAAGAATAAATGCCGATATGCTGTGAGCCACTGTCGAAAATCTCGTTTACCGCATGCAATTATTGGAACATCAGGCTGGTGGTCACCTTGAGTCAAATTTGTAAGTTGCTTTAATAAATGTTTTTCATTAGTATTTGGCGTGTTGTTATTTATTGTTTCCATTGGCAGCTATGCATTTTTTAAATGCATTATGTGCTCGCAGCGATAGAATTTTTCCTATCGGCGTTTTTTGATACTTTTTTTTTTCTTGATAAACCGAAACCGCATACTTTAATGTGTATGGTGACCAAATTTTGTTATATTTCGTCCAGTACATAACACGCTACAGGGCTCCAAACACCTCCTGTTATTTCTTGATCACCTTGTACTACATAGAACTTAGTATGGATTTCATCCTTCCAACAGTATTTAGTTTTTTTATAATTTTTATTGTAAAGAACACACACACACAAAAAAAAAAAATGAAAGAAATGTAAAAATTCTGACTTTGAACCTTTTTAAAAAATTACTACACACCCTAAGGCTAATTCTATATTAAGTTTTATAAAAATATATTTTTGAACAATCAAAAAAAAAATCACACCTTTACTTCCATTTTTAAGAAAGCCTTAGGTTTTCGAAATGTAGCATATAAGCAAAAATATAACATGGAGAAAAATGCCTTTAAAGATTTGATTCATCTAAATCATAATATAAAATCTATTCACTTTGCCTATAACTTTTACAAAATGCGATTCAAGTTACTCTAAATTGTTTAAAGTTGAAAAATGTAAAATTTATTGAAATTTATTGAAATATTACATTTGTATATTGAAAATTTTAGAAAAAATTAAAAAAAGATCAAAATTTCTCAAATCTTGATTATAACACCTTTAAAAAAATTAATACGCATATCAAAATTGATTAAATGCGTATTTCTGCTATTCTGCTTGATCGATGCAGCTGTAACTTTTGAGCATTTACCCCAAATGACAATCTGGAGAGTCTCATTAGAGTTTTATGTCGTACACTGAACACAACGTTCTAATAGCTCATTTGATGCTAGCCGTTAATAAATTGGCAATATTTTTGGCAAATGAACTTCTTTTACAGGTGTTTAAATCTGAAAACTGGGCGTGGCAACATTGTTTACTCTCCTTTCATGCATCAAAAATGCTTCAATAACTTAATACAAAATAAAGCTACAGCTCTAAAATTTTGCTGGAACATTTAGAAAGCACTCAGTTTGTCATAGTAGTCAATAAAATTTTTTGATTTTTCCGAGTACTGTGCCGCTTTAATGCAAAACGTGATTACTAAAACATCTGGAAAAGCTTAATTAAAATTATAAACTTACATTGAGCGACTCGTATTCCACTTCTGAATATTTTGGCTATGTCTTGGTTAAAAGCAGGCTCCGAAATAGGCAAACATCCAAACGTTGCTTGAGTCAAACTGTTTTGAAAACATTTATTGCGGAATTGAATTTAGAAGCTATTCTTAGAATTTAACTATAACGATGAGTTTTGCCCTCATTCGTGGCTATACATATTTTATGCAAACCATCTTGAACGGAGGCAATATTTTCTAGATAGTTAGGCATTTTAAGTGATTAAATATTGATTCCATCAATGGTGCTTTGTCTCGGAAAAAAATTTAATTCGCGAGGCTTTGATATCAAAAATTTTGAGGTAATACAATTCAAATACAAGTTAAAATGCTAAGAAAGTACAGTTTTTACCGTTTTTTTAATGTGACTTAGAATAGAAAGTAAAACTTCAAAAAGGGTTTTTTAGTTTAATTTAAAAAATAAGAGAAAATTAGTTTAAATCGATACATTTGTTCGTTTCAGACTTACAAGCCTTAACTGAGAATTATTTTTTAAGTAGCTCTATTTCTTCGAATTTGCTATGAGATTTTTGCAATAAATAAAATTAAATATTTAAACTCTGAAGAGATATGCCGATTTTTCTAATAGCACAAAATTTCAGACGAATACACACTGATATGGTCTAAATGTTAAAAACTTATTAATATAACTCTTTTCTGTTAAATAGATAAATAAAAAATAATAAAAAAAATTGTTTGTTCGACATATCTGAAAATAGATATCAATAAAAATATTATTTAAAAAAAATTGATAAAATATTGTTTGAATTAATGTTGTGTCCATTACAATTTGTTGCCAATTTCAGAAAGTTGAATTACTGATAACAATCATCTATTTTGTAATTATAGAATGTAAAGTAATGATACCAATTGATTTTCATTGCTCTTGTTTTGATTTTTCCTTGAAGAGGAAACCTAAAAAAAAACAATTAAATTATTTACAATGATTTTTTTGTGTATGTGTTTTGTGGTTAATCTTTTTTTGTCAAAGAAAACAAATTATCCCTTCGGTATGTTTAGAAATTCGGCATATCAGTCAAAAGATAGAAATTAAGTGAGATTAAATGTGAGTTCACATAGTGGTCATATCTTTATGAACTAACTGATCGAGGCTATTTTAGCCGTTTGTCAATTTCGATTTTCTAAATTAACTTTTTTTTTTGTTTAAGTACTGCATTTCTATTTCTATATTTATTAATCATAAAAAAAGTAAACAAAAAAAATGAAAATTTTGCTTTATATTACCCTATATTTACAGGGTATTTTGTTTCAAAGTAACAAAGAAATACAAGCAATGGTTTCATTAAATGAAGTTAATTTTGAAATGTGAGTTCTTTCTAATTTAATGCGTTTATGTCTTCAACAGGAACGAACTTATACTTCATTGTTACATTGAAATTGCACTAAATGAATGGTCATTTTTATCAATTGTTGCATGTTTAGTTTCAAATATCTAAAATTTACAGAAAAAAATAATTTGCTAGAAAAAAATTAGTTTTAACTCTCAAACTACGGATTTTTTTAAAAATTACTATTTAAAGAAAGCTCGTGTGGTAATTTGGTGTCAATCTATCGAAACAGATTTTTGCTATTATATGGAAAGATATAATGGTATGATGTAATTCAACGCTATAATAATAATGAGAAGTAAGAACTACATTTATGAGTGCTTAAACCCATGGAAATTTCAGGGCTGAGCAGAAAAAGAGTGATTTCTTTTTTTGACGATTTTCATTGCTTAAATGGTGGGATAAGAAACTGGGAAGTAAATTTGAGAACTTATCTATAATAAAGAGGATAAAGGATTACAGAACATTATAAACGATAATAAAATATCCATGAATACAGCAAATTTACCGTATCGATGTCGTTTTACTTTTGTTAAGATCATTCAAGAATTTTTTCTCGTTCACTCTGAGCTGAATATCCTCGAATTCTTTACTAGAAGAAACCAAAGCGAGCTGAAAAAATAAATTTGCATTGCACTTTATCACAAAAATTTATAACACAATAGCAAAGAATAAACATAGCAATTGCATTTTTTTTTTCATTCATTCCAGATTTTATTATTAAGTTACCGCTGGTAGAATAAAATTGTCACATTTTACTCGTTACATGCAAAGATCAATTTCAATTTTAATTTTTCTTTATATTCAATATCTAGGAAAGAGAATATAGGTATTTGAAGAAAAATTTTAATTTTGACCACATTTTTCCTACTTATTCCAGTGAAATTACTTTTAAAATCATGAAAAAAATATATATATAAATAAGACAAAAAAAATGGGGAAAAAGTTTTTAAATAAAAATTAAAAATTATTCTTCAAGAGAAAAATGGCTTTAAACAAAATAAACTAAACAAAGAAGATGGCGTTATATTTTGGTAATGACAAAAAGAAAAGTTATTTATCCTAGAACACATTTCAAAACACAATACAACTTAGGCACATTAAGTACCAACTAAATAAGCGAAATATAAAGTTTAAATAGTAAAAAAAAAAAAAAAAAAATTTGAAGACTTTATAAAGAGTTACAAAGATCGTGCTCTAAACATAGTGTTTCTTCCTTTTAAAAGTTTTCGACTCTAAAAGAGTTTACTTTTTAGTATGGTTTTTCATAAATTTTGTTTTGGGTTTTTTGTTTATATGTTCACACATTAAGTACATAATTTTGAACAATCTCTTCAGGTAAAAGATAGGAGGAATTATGAAGCATTTATTTAACATCAAATATCAGGGAAAAGTATATTTAAAATACTGTAAATTTATCAAACCTTTTCGACTTTTGATTTCATGTAACGTCTGAAAAATAAAAATTGAATATTTATTGTCTTATTTTAGGTAGAAACCCAAAACATATGTCTTGCCAATCATATTTGAAACCATTTAAAAAAAATTCTTAATTTACGCGGCATTTCACAAAATTTTCTTAGAAAATTGAATTTTGATAATTAATATTTTTATCTTTATGGTGCATTAAAATTATCTACATTTCTTTTCAGTTTTGTCAATTTTTACTTCCATAATTCCTCGAAGTTAAATATAATGTTTTTATCCAAGCTCTATGGCTTTTGGCTTTTCCAGTGCCTTTCAAGATGTAATTGTTGTAACTTTACTTGCCTAGCATTGATCTGCGTATCACGTGAGAATCATAAATCACACATATATATAGCATGATATGTATTTCTGAGAAACGCCATCTGGTGAATCGAAAACAATTTAAATATAGAAGAAATGTCTGACCACTACAGAAATTTAACTTCAAAACTTTATTCAAAAAATAAAATAAGAGAAATTATTCTGTATAGTTGTCAGGTATCATTATATTTTTATATGTCTCAAAGTAGTATTGATACGTTTTGATAAGTTGATGCATCGTATCTTGTTCCGTGTAATTATATCTTCTTAAATTCTAATTATTGTATATTTTAACGAGAGATTGTATTGCCAAACAGAACTTAACATTCACTTCGACTGTTCAATTTTTAGATAAACATAGGGAAGAGCCAGAAATTCCATGAGAGGAGATCTATAATTAGAAAGGTAGCTGATGCCATAGATACTTTTGACTCAAAAAACTGAATTGTAAAAAAATTAGCATATGCTGTTTGTTCTGTTATTTACCGCTTGAAATAATACCTAGATTGCGGCAAGTGCGGCCCGCCAACCTACTTTGGAAATACGAGTTGTTGCTGATAGTTGGTTTGGAGAAAAATAATGTATTTCTTGAAAAATGAGAAATAATACGGTAAAAAAAAATGAATATATTGCATTTCCTTTTTAAAAAAAAACTAATAAAATTTCATAATAATCTATCCCAGGTTGCATTATGGGATGTATTTACCTTAAAAGGAGATACTTGATTTGTTATTTTAAACACAATTTCCTTTTTCCTTTAAAAAAAGAGAGAGAGAGAGAAAGAGAGAAAGAAAGAAGGTAATACCAATTCGGGCAAATTTTCATTTCCAGTTAAAGTAGAGAAACTCTTCATAGTTTCAAAGGCAAGATAATATCTAGCCATTAGCTTTCCAGTATCTGTGAAAAAAAAGTATCATCCATTCAGCTAGTATTTCAAATAAAATTAAGAATATGATCATTTAATGCATAAAATTGTTGATGAGTTTTATTAATTAAGAACTGAATTACTTTCAGACAAAAAGAGAAATAGCAGCCGTTTCTTGTTTCATTAATAACATTTTCCGTCATAAATCTGCTATGGTGTTCACTTTTTATACGAGAGAGAAAAGGATGATTTATAATATATATTACGATTTCAACGATATTAGACTCAAACTATTTTCAGTGTAAAAATTGAATTGTTACTTTTTCTCACTGAATAAATACTAAATAAATTACTTGGTTTTCAATAGTTTGAATCAATTTGAAAGTTAGAAATATATTTATCTGCAAACAATTTACAGATTCAAAACATAAAATATAATATTCAACAGATTTAAAATTTATAAACTTTATTATAAACGATCATTCTTTATATTAGCGGCAAAGAATTTTTTTAAAATAAGTCTCCTTCTGTAATTAAATGAAGTTCCTTATGCCGGGTTCACACTCGGCCATTTATAAGACGGTCAGTAAGCACAGCACGCGTAAAAAGGTTGGAAAATGCTGTTCGGTCGTTGGTAAGTAATTGTCCCGAAGGGGTAACAACATGCCACTGTATTGCATTTTTTTTCTTACTGCGCATGCGTTTGTAGTACTTGGCGGAGGGTTTTTTTTTTTCTTTGCGTAAAAAAAAAAAAAAAAAAAAAAAAAAGGATAATTTATCATAGATTAATTCCGATATGCTTTGCTCTTTGTTTTTTCTAATTCGAAGTTGTTGTTTTTATTTGAATTTTTTTTTCTATAATTTTCCAAATTTAGAGTATGTCGACCATTTTCTTTATTTTATTTTACCATGCTTCTTTGTGTAAATATCCATCATTTTAATACGATACGCAAAAGAAAAGAAAACATTCAGGTACGACAAAAAGGCAATTTATAGACTAGGAGGGAATACCCGAATCTATGTTATGAAATTGTTGCAAGCATAAATCAGTTCTTTTCGATGCATGCGTTGTCTACTGGGCGTCTTATAACTGGCCGAATGTAAACCCGGCATTACTCCCTAAAGTAAAGATCAAGTTATAATGAATGCAAGGAAGCATAAATAGTACGGCAAAAGCTCATCTTAGAATACTAATTAATTAGAGAACTTAGAGGCGATGTATTTACCTAAAATAACTTAAACCTCTTGAAATTACTTTTTAATGTTTCTTACACAATTTTCTCTTTTTAAAAATTTCTGCGCAATTTTTTACTTTTTCTTTAAATTTTGAAAGAAATTTAATTGTAACCAGGCAGTGAGTAAATATTATAATAATAGTAAAAGTATACCAGTTGGTCGAAGATCGAAGCTGTCATCGTCCATGTAAATAAGTTTGTATTTCCTTAAACCATTCAACTCTTTGAGGCACATATCTACAGAGAAGTGCGAAGGAGTTTGTCGTGTTATTAAACAATAAAATCGGAAAAGAAGATTTTTCTAATGCAAAGTTTTGAAAATTTCAGTGAATTACCTTGAAGTTTCCTTTCGATTTTTCCTTTGGATAATTCCATATTGATTCCTAGAAATATTTTTCTCAAATCAATTTCAGATAATAGAATTATTAATATATTGTTTTAAATAACTAGATACTAGATGATATACTCGGTATTACCCACGATTAAAATTCTTTCAGTGATTTTTTAACATAATTTTTTTTATAAAACTTTATGATCTGCAGCTCCGTCTTTTTGCAGCTCTAATAAAATAAAATCCTTTTATTATCTGAAATGTTTTAAATTAAAATTGAATTATCAACAATAACATTGCAGTAGACAGTTTTATATAGCGCCGAATGTTGATTTTTCTTCATATGTTTTTTTTATATTAAAACTGCAAATTTTGTTCACAAATACTAAAGTATAAGAACGGGTTAAAAAACATTTCGAGAAACAATTAATTAAGTACTTGAACTTTCATTACTAAAAAAACTTCAAAATAAACTAAAGCGATAATTTTTTATTTATAAATTGTTAATCGTGACTGCTTCTAAAATTTTCTCTTGGAATTTTGTCCATGTGCTCTGTAACAACCCGTTTTACATGACAGTTCCTCGATGGACCCGATTCCATCGAAGAACCGTCGTGTAAAGCGGGTCTGATGCATGTTAAATCCGTTGGGGCCAAATGTCCTCCGCTGATATGGTGTGAAAGTTTGGAGAGGGGGCTGCCAGATCAGGTGTCATCCTCGACATCTGATCGCGGTCCAAAATTACAAGATCCGTCCCAAAATCGTCTTAGTGTTGCTTTAAAATGGGATGTTAATGTAACTAAGGTAAGCTGTAACAGCTGTTTGTATGTATTCTTGTTCGTCAATAATGAAATAATATTTTATTTGCCCACGAAAGATTTACTTTTTGAGCTTAGGAATGAAATTGAGTGTTACCCTTATGTTTAATCTCGGTAATCATTAAATCACTGTTTTAAGACAAACAAAATCTATTTTCAACAGATATGAATTAATATAAAACTAAATTTAAAAAAAAAAAACAGTTGTAAAGTATTTAAAGACTTAATGCTGCTTACCAAAGGAGTATCTATATTTGAGAATAGTTGACTTTAATTTTCTTAAAAAATTAATATAGGTTGAATATTAATTGCATAGAAATGAAACTGATGTAATTGAAAAAGTGTAATTTTGAAATGTAAGCTAGTGTAAAAATATTTTTTCTAAGATAATTTTCACCAAAGTTACTACGGAAAACAAGCAATATTTTGATTATATCTCACAGCCTAAGGCCGTTGCTGTCTTTGAAATCTGTTTCATTTGCTTGTTAAAGCCTTACTTTTCTCATCAGATCAAAAAAGTGAAGTTTGTGCGATTGAACATTTGTTTGCTTTTAAGACGCATTAAATAACTATTTTAATGCCATTGCAAACTAATGTAAAAATATAGGTATCAAAAAAGAAATTTATAAAAAAAAATAATGGTAGGAATGTATTTTCCGAGTTTCTCTTTGTATTTGAGCGATGTGCAAAATGAAATTGATATCATTAAAAAGTAAATATTTTTAAATTATGATGGTGAATTTTTTGGGAATAATTTTGTCTTCTGGCAGAGTAGAGATTAATAAAGCAAGGAATCAGGCACGCAGAACATTCAGCTATCCGGTTGAATAATAAAGAACGTTTGGGACATCTAGGTAAATAAGTTGCTGTTCGGTCAAGAAATCTATTGGCATTGCAAGAGCTAGAGAATAATACCCTTAAGGGGAAGAGAGAATATTTTTGAAAATGTTTTGGGTTCCCATTTCAAAGCAGGCGGTCAGCCATTTTAGAGGCATTACGTTCCAATAAATGTTATGCAATTTCAAGAGAAATGATTTGTTTCAATTCTTAACTTACAAGAACTGAAACTTTTGCGATTGCTACAAAAGCTGGAAACCATATTTCAGCTATTATGGTTTGAACTGTTAAAAAATAAATAACTGTTAAAAAATAAATTAACTGGAAAAAATAAATAACTGAATAAAACTGTTGTATAAAGAAACTTTCCAAGAGATTTTCATTTATAGAATGTCATAGGAACATTCATTCTAATATTTCTCAAGCGAAGAGATTGATAAAAACAAACTTCTTGAAAAAGGCAAATAACTTTGAATTTTTTTAAACAATAAAGTTTAACTAAAAGAGAGAAAAAAAAGGGCAGTTATGAAAAAACAAGGTATTTTTCAAATTCACTCAAGAAATGCATTTTATCTTACCGTAATGTTTAGGATTCTTGAAAACTCTTTGATAAAGATAGGTGGCTTTCAACCATTCCATAGCTATTGAAGTATCTGTAATGGTTCCCAAAACAATCTCTGCATTCAAATGCTCTACAATATGCTTATGCAAGCTGTAAATTGAACAGGAATAGTTCAATGTTGAAATTTCAAAGTCAAAATTCTGACAAATTTCACTCTCAAAAAAGTGTTTCCACTACATTTTTCAGTTACAAAGGGTCCTTTGTCGGTATTTATGAATCACACAATACTTATTTTGATTTTTAAAGGCTTTTAAAATTTTAAAGAGTATTATATTTTATATTTGAAGCAAAATCTAAACATCTACATAAAATTTTATTCTTATATTTCTTAATTAATGAATGTTGAAGTATTTTTAATATTTTTAAGCTAAAATTTGCTTAGATAACGTTTCGTTATGATATTGTTGCAATGATATATCAGAATTTCATGTAATGTTCAGATGTTAAGAATACTTGCACAAACATTTCACTCTAGATTTGTCATTCCTGTCTATCGCGTGTACATTTATTTGAGAACCGCAACTATACATCTTAAAATCTATTATGATCCCATCACATGGTGGAGGTGAGTTTCGACTCGGCTATTCCGAATTCAAAACCTTACCTTTCAGACCTCTATGCGAACTTAAAACATGAATTGAAGAATTCTCAATTTTTTATAACATTTTGAAATGATATTTTTGAAGCTATTTTCTTTATCATTAAATGTATTTTTTTTTTCATGGAATCAGCTACCAATTCAGTACTGGAGAAGGCTTCGGCTATTTATTGACATGGTACCGACCGGAAAGCGGTAGATCAAAAATTCGAGATGCGACTCTAAAGATCGTCATGTATGTGGTCCTTGCACATATTAATTTATTAATGAGGATCTGAAAACTTCGTGTTTCTGGGGCCTGATAGCAGGGAAACAGAGAAATACCTTCTCGAATAGCATTCTCATCATTGAATCGGGGCTCAAAAATGTGACATTCAGCCACAAATTGCTTTCCTGTATCTTGAGGACGTTGAACTGATATTATGGAAACCTCTACAAAAAAGGTTATTTTCTTTTCTTCTTCTATTTATTATTATTCGGCATAGAAATATTCATTCTTAACGGAAATGAAATAGAAATTTTCAAAAACATGAGATAAGAAGTAGCCATTTTAAATTAACATCAGATCGGGCAGTAGTAGTTTTAAGGGACCCTGCAAAACTCAGCTTATTTTATAACAATATTAAGAATATTGATCTTTGAATTTTTGAAATTAATAATGTCATTTATATGTTGCAAATTATATTGTGTAACATTATAATCAGAAATGTTAGATTCAAATGATTGAATTCTTCATTTATTCAAATCTTTTATCTAATTTGATTTGATTATTTGATTTTTCTGTTTCTCCTCGAAATTTCACATCCTTTTGTATTATTTTTATAATTTCAGAACTTAATTATCTGTCAATCATTTATTTAATTCAATTTTAATTTCCTACTAGTACCCATTTGGCAGGTGAGTTTGAGTAACAATAAAATTCAAGATTGCATAGAAAATAATTGCACTAAAAAATGTCTTTGGTTCCAAATTTTTTACTTATTATATTTCTTAAAATTATTTCCTTATATTATTTTATTATTATACGTTTTAAAATAATTTAATGTTTGGATGATTTTATTTGTATTGATTGCCAGGGTTATTTTTTTATTTCTAAAGTAATCTGCTCTATTGCATTAGCTTATGCTAATTTTGTTTTAATTTTAGTGCTATTCTTGGAACAATACTTGTAAAAGATTTTTCTTTAGAACTTGTTTCTCGTGTTAAATGCTCAGTAATTTTTTATCTTATATTTATTTACAAATTTAACGGGAGAGAATAATTTTAATGCTTTTATTATCTGTTACGGCTGTTTCACGTATTGATAAAAACGTTTCAATTTTTAAAAAATTCCTTTGAAAACGTTGGCTTTTTTCATCTGCATAAAAATGTCAAAAGTAAATTTAAGTATTTTATAGTGAAAATCGTTCTTAAGAATATATAATTAAGATTTAAAAAAAGTTGTTTAATGTTTTTTTAAAGGAGTGTGAGTTGTTTTCGGATATATATATAGCATTTCTCAAACATGTGGAATATTATTCGATGCATTCAAACATTGTTCGAGAATTTTTCTTCTTTGTCTCTATAATTATTTACCATTTCTTTATATTTTCAAATCATAAATATTTTTATAAATAATGTTGCAGTTACCGATATTGGAATTATTATTTGATAAAGTACTCTAATGAGAATTAATTTTCCTATTCAAACATTAACTCCAAAATCATGATTTCAACTTCAGAAGAGATAAGCACCAATTTATCTGGTGCATTATAAAACTTGATCCCTCCATGAAATTTCGTGCGGAAACAATCT